>NC_136749.1:31414291-31576958 GCF_936440315.1 Barbus barbus
CTCTACTCAATCTCTGTTCTGTTACCCAGCACTGGTTATGTACTGCTTACTACAGTATGTGTAGTGACCAGAGCTCTATTTTACTACTCAAGCATCCTGTAATCTGAGGCTTTGGTCTAAAGTGATCAGAAACATTTAAAATAGAGCTTGTTGCTGCTGCAGATGTGAACTGTGTTATTAATCAGTGCTCATTTCTGGATTTCTAGAGCTGATCTGCCCACGTTTCCATGCATTACCCTCTGGAGTGTCTGCGCAGGTCGCGTTCTCCTCTGCAGACTGTGTGACCGCTGCTGCCTCCGCCGAGGGTTCTGGAGCTGGGCTCGGTTCTACTGCAGCTGGTTCTGGAGCTGAACTCGGTTCCACTGCAACTGGTTCTGGAGCTGAACTTGGTTCCTCAGCTGTGGGTTCTGGAGCCACAGCTAATTCTGGAGCTGGGCTTGGTTCCACTGCAACTGGTTCTGGAGCTGAACTTGGTTCCTCAGCTGTGGGTTCTGGAGCCACAGCTAATTCTGGAGCTGGGCTTGGTTCCACTGCAACTGGTTCTGGAGCTGAACTTGGTTCCTCAGCTGTGGGTTCTGGAGCCACAGCTAATTCTGGAGCTGGGCTTGGTTCCACTGCAACTGGTTCTGGAGCTGAACTTGGTTCCTCAGCTGTGGGTTCTGGAGCCACAGCTAATTCTGGAGCTGGGCTCGGTTCCACTGCAACTGGTTCTAGAGAGACAGTCGGTTCCTCGGCAGGAGCTGGTTCTGCACTCGGGACAGGCTCAGACACAGTGAGTTCTGGAGCAGGGCTTTGCTCCACTGGAGTGGGTTCTGGAGCTGATTCTACATTCGGGCCGGGTTCCACTGGAGCGGTCTCTACATTTGGAGGGAGCTCCACTGGAACTGGTTCTTGAGCTGCGGCTGGCTTGGCTTCAGGAGCCGTGTCTGCTTGCTCCAGAGTGGGCTCCGAGCTGGCGTCTGAGGGGTCTTCTGGAGCGGTGGTGAGATCTGATGCAGGTTCCACAGCTAGAGAGGGTTCTGCAGACGTGGAGTCAGTAGGTTCTGAAGCAGCAGGAACATCTGCTGGATCTTTCCCCTCCAGAGGAGCATCACTAGCGCTGACCGCTGTCTGCTCTGCTGCTGAGGCCTCCACCGTCTCGCCCGGTCCAGGACCCAGCTCATCCAGCAGAGCGCTTTGAACTGGCAACTGCATCTGATCTGAGATGGCCTCGACGTCTTCTGCTACAAGCCCATTACGAGAGACTGGCAAAAAACACAAGCAGAGAGGAAATAAAGTTTATTTACATGCGTTAAAAATGCAAACATAATTGTCTGTCATCAGAATAAATGTTTTCTTTTAGTGTAAATAAGCTACATAACTCAGTTTTCTTGACCCACTCTGTAAATTGTGCCTAAAGCAATATCTTTAGGTAAAAAAATAAGCTCAGGCCACATGGATCTGAAGATGCTTCTCAACAGAATTATTTAGTTTTTCATCAAACCCCTGAGTAAATATAGATGTGCTTTTCTTCATACAGGCAGCAAAAATCATATCAGAGTCAAATCCATTGTATATGGTCTGTACAGCAAAATGCTAAGCACATCCCAGATAATTGTTTTCCCTTGAAAAATGTTTCAGTTTGATTGGAGGATTTTATAGCATTCTGGTAACGACATGAGTACATGACTTTATGCCAAGCAGAAGTTCAGCTGTGCGTAATTCATCATCTACAGACACACACACACACACACACACACACACACACACACACACCTCTGTCAGGGTTATGACAAACACAAATCAGCAAGCGCTGACATGTTCAATGATCGGTAGCGCTTTAGCTGAACTCAGAAACACGTACTATAGCAATGAGTAAATAATTAAAAACACACATTCCTGCCTCACTGAAATGGTTAATATTTATCTTTACACAAACACTAATGAAGCATCATGGAAGATGCTCTCATGGAGACCAGCAGAAACACTCAGAACAGCAGCATAATGAGTGTCTACTGTTTCCTGTTCGTCTTCACACTTCAAATGCTTTATCACACATATTTCATTCAGGTCATTTCAGTACAAAATTACTTCTTAGGTATATGCTTTCTATTTGTTTTTTATAATCTTTCATAATTGTGGAGTTTGAAAGTCACAGTTATAACAGCATTCACATTCTAACCGATGACGTCACCGTCATATTTGCATACTGAATACCAGAACACCATACCTAACTCTGGAAAGGCAAATATAGTTTATAATAAATCATCATTATATTACATTGAGATTTTGATTTTTGATTTCTAGACTGGTGGTTCAGGTTTGAGACTCGCCACTGATTCTGGACTGACAGAGAGAGAAGAACATCCTGCTGTCCAGTCCATGGAAATGATCATTCTCCAGTCAGCTGTGTGAGAAATGAAAGCTGCACGATGAAACAATCTCCATTTCCAAAAACTCAAGCAATTTCAGTTTAGAAACCTGGTTTTATATTTTGTGTGTGTGTGATGGAACAATGTGTGTCAAATTACACACACACTCACAAAGCATCACGCTTCTGCACACACGCCTGGAGGTTTTGCCCTGTTCAGAGCTCATTTCCTCAAATGCTGTGATGAAAAAGTAATTTCCTGATGGTCAGCGGCGCTGAGGAGAGACAGCAGCCAAAGATGACAGACTCTAGAGCAAACAGTGAACAGACTAACACTGAACAATATGTCCCTCTCTGTCCATGTGGAGACTTAGTGTGTTTGTACGCATGAACACGTCATCAGCAGCAGAGCCACCAGAGACGCTCAAACACACATCAGTCATCAGTCCGACCGCGGTCATCGCTAGTCCATCAAATCTCTCTCAACAGGTGCTGTATTATTTGATGCCCTTTCATTCTTGTTTTCCCTCATTATGTATTTTAATCCATGTTAAATGAACCTTCTTGCCTTGCTTAATGCCTACACTAAACCCAAACCCTCTCCTCCAAAACCATAAATCTAACCATGAGCCAAGCTGTGATCCTGAACTTACTCAAACATGAGGATCTCTCTCTCTCTCTCTCTCACACACACACACACACACACACACACACACACACACACACACACTCCATCTTCAGTGTCAGAGCCTGAGGAGTGTGTTTGCATCACGCTCAAGTTTTTTGGAGTTGTGCCGCTCCTGAAACCCAGCGCTGGATCTGGTGTGAAGGTTTACTCTCAGAACATGTGAAATGAATTCTGTGATCATCTCAGCTGCTTTCTCAAATGAATGGACAGTATTCCTCTCTGTGAGAGTTTGTATCAGTTTTCATATTGTGTGTGAACTTTACACAACGACACAAACCTATGAGAGAAACAAGAGAAAACAGGCCACAGAAACATGCCATCATGATGCAGACAGTGTTCAGATAAACAGGGTAAAGCAACGACTACATCTCACGGAGCGAGTCTCTCTGTTCTCAATGGAAGCACCGATGTGAAAATGATCTGGAAACACAGAGGACTGGTCAGACCAGAGAAACAGATCGATGCCTGGGGCTGCATGTGTCTGTCCTCATATCCATCATCTGTTTAGGGATCCTACATACAGCCCAAACTCACAGACAACAGCTGGACAGACACAAACATAACCTTGCATATGTAGGATATGAGTTGCAATAATTAAAAATTAAAGATGTCATATCTGACTAAATTGGTTAGGATTAATAAAAAAAAAAATAATTTTTTGTTTGGCATTGTCAGTAACTCATGCACAGGTTTGAAAATATCACCAGGACAAGCTTTTATCAGACTACTTTAGTTTAATAGCGGTGTGTGTGAAATGACTTACGCAGAGTTTCTCCGTTCGCGTCCTCCGCTTTGACGCGCGGTTGGTTCTCCTGCGCGAGCGCCTGTGTGCTGGAAGATGAGCAGCCCATCCTGACCGAACCACTCGAGCTCTGTGTGCAAGCAAAACTTCCTGGAGTCTTTCAACTTTTTTTATTATTATGTAAATAGCGCTCTTCAGTTCTAAGCGCTGAATATGCCGCATGTGTTCCTGTCAAACAGACGCGAGCGGAATGAGACGCGCTGGAGCTGACGCGCATGCGCTGTTCGTGCCTGCATCTGAATAATCACCTGAAACACTACAGCTGCTGATCACCGGTGTTCTGAAATATTCGGTGTCTGAGATTTTCGGTGACGCTGAGCGGAGCAAACACGAATATTCATGAGTTTCCTGTTTCGCGTTAAAGCGCTACTGAAAATATCGACTGTTTTCAGAATAAGAAATGCTTCGAAGTGTGAAGTTCAGCAGGTATTTAGGCTACTGTTAATGTTGGCACAATAGTTTGTAGATTGTGTCGTATGTTTAATTATTACAGCTATTCATTTGTTGATGTGCCTGAGGATACACTCCAACTTACTGAGCCAACATACATTTTTGTTTATGTACCTAATTTATTTTAACAATCTTTAAAACTGTTAATAACTGATATAAATGTATCTTTGCTGTGTTGACAGTTTCAGTTGTGATCATTCTGGGGTGATTATTTTTGTTTGCTCAGTTGGTAGCTTATATAACATCAACACAGCTTTAGTAATAAATTCATGTTTTTGTAATATATTTAAATTATAATATAAACATTCTTAACACAGTGTTTCAATTGGTTAGAGACATGGTGTGATGATAAAAGATAAACTCTTTATGTGGCTATTTAGCATTTATGAATACAATAAAGACAGCAGGTTATTTTGGTGCTAGTTTTAATCGCAAATGTGTGTATAGAGAAGACGATATAACCTAAGCCTTTTCTACCCCCCCCCATTTCTATTCTATTCTATTCTATTGACTGAATGGCTAGATGACAGAGACCAGTGATGCACAATTACATGTAATGATCAATTATATATAAGACTCATTTATTAGATTTTGCACTGCTGCGTTGAAGATGGATGAGGCTAAATTCAAAGCACTGACAGACTTTAAAAGATTTGGAAAGATACCTCAGGGTCTTTTCAGACAAGACAAATCTTGACATTCAGCCAAGTATGGTGACACATACTCGGAATTCGTGCTCTGCATTTAACCCATCTAACGTGCACACACACAGCAGTGAACACACACACACACACACACACAGCAGTGAACACACACACACACACAGCAGTGAACACACACACACACACACACACAGCAGTGAACACACACACACACACACACAGCAGTGAACACACACACACACACACACAGCAGTGAACACACACACACAGCAGTGAACACACACACACACACACACACACACAGCAGTGAACACACACACACACACACACACACACACACACACAGCAGTGAACACACACACACAGCAGTGAACACACACACACACAGAGCAGTGAACACACACACACACACACACACACACACAGCAGTGAACACACACACACACACAGCAGTGAACACACACACACACACACAGCAGTGAACACACACACACACACAGCAGTGAACACACACACACACACAGCAGTGAACACACACACACCGTGAACATACACAGCAGTGAACACACACACACACAAACACATGAAGCTTTGTATTACATTTACATTTACATTTATTCATTTAGCTGACGCTTTTATCCAAAGCGACTTACAATTGCTATATATGTCAGAGGTCGCACGCCTCTGGAGCAACTAGGGGTTAAGTGTCTTGCTCAGGGACACATTGGTGTCTCACAGTGGATTCGAACCCGGGTCTCTCACACCAAAGGCATGTGTCTTATCCACTGCGCCATCACCACCCCATTTTTTATTATATAAAAAAAGAAGGTACTTTGGCAAAAGTGGTCAGCACGAAAAAAAGTGCCCAAGAAATTTTTGAAGAGCTCCACAGCAGCCCAATAGGTGCTCACTGTGGCATTAAAAAACCCTGGATGCCATAAACAAGTGCTTTTATTGGCCTGGTATGTCTGTGGACATAAAAAAAATGGGTGAGTTTAATATGTGAATCCTTCGTCATGTTTTCGTTCATGATTCAAGATTTTTATTCGTCGCATACACAATTATAGAGAGTATAACCAGCAGTGAAATGTAAGTTTCATACATCTATTATTCCATCAAAACTGATTAGATTTTAGGATTATTAGATTATTTCAAACACTGTGCTGCTTGTCAAAAAAGACAAGTGCTTCTCTGAAGAACCCAACAGAATATACCCCTATCGTGGTAATTCATGTTTTTATGAAAAACACAAGGAATATTTTTGTTACAGCTATTTTATATAGTAAACATGAATGTTTATTAGGTGACACAGCATTGGGATATTGTGGGGATGGATTTAGTGGGAAAGCTCACACCAACGAAAGAAGGCTAGTATACCTGTGTGATGGTAGATTACTTCACAAAGTGGTGTGAGGCTTTCCCACTGAAAACCAAAAGTGCAGAGGAGGTAACAGCCTGCACAGAAAAATTGTTCTACAAATTTGGTGCCCCTAAAAGACTCCTAACAGATCAAGGCACTGAAGGCCCCCCCCCCCCCATTATGTCTGGTCCACATACACATTTGTACATAAAACTTAACACCAAATCATTGAATGGCTTTAATGTATTCAGCATTATAACTTCATTTCTTGTAACTGTGCAAATTAATATGTGGTATGTTACTTTAGCTATATACTTAAATCATGTGAAATGATTTTCGCTAAGTACTACAATCTGTTATTTACCAGCTGAGCAAGCAAAACTAAATATTGTATTAGATCTTTATGCCACCTTAGATATTTGTTATCAAGTTATCAAACAAAACTTTAAAAGACCCTGGAAAGGGTTTATAACACATGTTAATGGCATATCCTAATGACAGGAAGGCAAATGAATTGCTGTAATCATGAAATCAAACATAACATATACAATATACAATATTGTGCTCATATGAACAAAACTTCAAAAGCTAAAAAAAAAAAAAAAAAAAAAGATCACTGTAGATCGCCACTGACACTGAAACATATTTACATAACGTCAAACTTTCTGTGCTGTGATGATTCTAGAGTGCGCTGATATTTTCAGTAGCGCTTTAACGTGCAACAGGAAACTCATGAATATTCATGTTTGCTCCGCCCAGCGTCACCGAATATTTCAGAACACCGGCAATCTGGAAGAATATGTTACAATGTTATTTATGAGTTTGATATAAGGGATCATAAGGGAATTTTAGTGTAGTTCGACATAAGGCTGTAAATTCCCAGAAAACCTATACATATATGTTTCCAACCACAGATTCGAATTAAACTTATAAAAACGCATAAAACATTAACCAGGTTTCCATTCAAGGATTTTTTTGCGGAAAAATATTTAGCGCTTTAAAATATTTACGATATAGCTGATGGAAATGCCAATTATCGATTAAATTTCTCATGTGTCGACAAAATCTTTTTCCGTTTAACTTTAGCGCATAAATGATGTTTTATTAACAAGGTTCGGGAGGAGCGCGTCAGATACTTAGCCTAATTAACACAGGAGGTTCGCACTCAAGTTAATACATTTACAGCTATAAATACAGCTGACATCTCTGTTCACTCGACGGGTAATCAGCATTCGGTTTGCGCCTTTTACCACTACATCTCAGACTCAACACGTCCCGTCCAAACAACGAGACCTATACTGAGGATTTTTCGGATCCTCCGGCCAATCTGCCGGCCCCATGATCGGTCTTTCTCCGCCAGACACGGCCGCCGAGCTCCAGTGCTTTGCCGCTATTTCACCGCGCAAACCGCGCCTCACTCCTAAATCCACTCCAGCTGACAAGGCGGCCAATAAATAGATCGAGAAACGCTCCGAACTCGCCTCGCTCGACACCACCGTCTTCTCCACGAGCGTCGGATCGCAGTAGCAAGCCTTCAACGAGCCTGGGCCGCGGCCCCAGTTCTCACCGCAACAAAGCCTCACTCGCTTCTCGCTTCGGCTCAGCCTTCACCGCGCTCTCCCGGCCGCAGCGCCGTATGCAGCCGGGCCTCTAGCTTCTGTTTCCAGATGCTGGCGCGAGGCGGCCTCCGCTAGCGGCGCAACCACCAGTGTTGCCAAATTCTCAGGTAAAATCGCTAAAAGCAAGTAATTTGTTGATCAAAAGTTGTTAAAAGACGTCGCGACATCATTGGATGTTAATGTCACTATGTAACCGTGACACCCTAAAGTGTGTGCACATCTTGGGTGTTGTGATTTTGGAAGAAAAGGTTTATTTTCTGCATTGGTTAAGCGTATCCCAGCAAACACAAAACGTTTTTACAACTTTTCACAACCTTGTATTTTGGTTGCAATTAGGTAATGTAGTACAACGTTTTAAAAGCGTTTTTAAATGCTTTAAAATAATGTAACCAAAATAAAACGTTTTAAAAACTTTGTAAAAATGCCAACCTGGAATGTTCTCTTATAGTAAAAAAAACGTAAATGCCACGTTAGTCTACGACCAAAGTGCAACTTTTGAAAGCCGTTGTATTCAGGTGTTAAAATAACGTAATATGCACGTTAGGAAGAAACGCAAATGCAACCAGGCCAAATGTTTGTGTAGAAATGGGGAAAATATTGTGATCAGTAGGCTACAACTGTCCATGGGCGCCGGTTTATGTAAAACAAAATGCACAGACATTAAGATTCGTCCAGAAATTAAGTCTAAAAAAAAAAACAGGTAAGAAAGAAACTCCGTGCAAAAACAAATTTTGTATGTCTTTAGCTACAAAATATTAACATTTAACAAACAACGTTGTAGGACATTTTATTTAGGTGTCAAAATAACGTAATCTGCACGTTGGAAAGAAACGTTTAAAAAGAAGAAAAAAAAGACTTAAAAACAGTACCATAATACAACCAGGCCAAATCTTGGTGCGCTAGGCTACTTGTTTGATACTTCTCAATATCATGAATGAAAAGGGGTTTTGTGTACTGTGGCATGCCAACAACAGCACATTTTTATATTTAATTATATTCAGAATTGAAATATCCAGTGAGTGTCGCTAAAGATTAATGCTCTATCATGTTGGATACATCCCCTACACCAAACCCAAACCTACCCGATAGTGTTAACAAATGCAGAAGTAATATACCAACGTATCCGCTGATGCTGCCATGCTATTTTAACTTCCTTATACGGATTTAAGCTGTTTAGTCGAAGTTATCCCCTAGTTTCACGGGGATTGCAAAGCCGTATCGCATGAGCTACAGAGTAAATTTGCTGGACTAGAAAACTCTGCATATGAAGCTGTATATGTTCAAAAGTGTCAGTTTTCAAATCGTGCAGGATGTTAAAATAGTTTTGAAGTCATAACCTAACATTCTGCAACTAATTGTGAAAACTAGCCTTTATTAATCGCAAATATACCTGTAAATCATACTTTTATGTGAAAAGGGATAGCAGTTGTCGGAGTTTTACTGCCTCTAGTGTTCATTTCAACTGGAAACTGCAGCGATTTGTATGTATAGGTACTTTTTTTTTTTTTTTAAGTTTTGCAGAAATGTATGAAGAGGCACGTATTTCCAATGAGCCTAGATTGCATTTTAAGCACCTTACTTATGAACAAAGTATCCACATTTAATTGTATTTTCACACTTTTAGTGGCTGTCTAAGTAAAGGTTACATATATTACATACACTCTTAAAAATAAAGGTGCTTAAAAGGTTCTTCACATCGATGCCATAAGAACCATTTTTGGCTCCACAAAGAACCATTCAGTCAAAGGTTCTTTAAAGAACTATCTCTTTCTTACCTTTTATAATCTAAAGAACCTTCTTTCGCCACAAAGAACCTTTTGTGAAACAGAAAGGTTCTTCAGATGTTAGAGGTTCTTTATGGAACCATTTAGACAAAAAGGTTCTTCTATGGCATCGTGAAGCACCTGTATTTTTAAGAGTGTAACTGATGAACATTAACTCATTTGCTACTCGCATTATGTGGAATTTATTTAAAAAAACATGGTTCCCTTCATTTTAGGGGCATGACATTTTGTCATACTTTTGGTATTTGAAAAAATTGACCACACAATAAAAATGAATGGAAAAGGCAATAAAATAAGAATGCTTTCCACCTTTGACTGTTTCAAGAAAAGTCCTCTGTTCTCATCCAAAAGCAAACTCACAGTGGGCTGGGTTCTATGTTGAGATTAAATTACAAAATTAACCCAAGTTGTCCCAAACCTGTATACACTTCTTTATTCTGCTGAACACAATTAAAGATATTTGCAAGAATGTTTGTAACAAAGCAGATCTGGGTCACCTATCCTATGGCACATCTACCATAGAGGCAAGGAAGTTTGGCAGTACTGATGCCTGCAGTGCATTACTTGAGATCTTAAACCAGAGACAGGCAACGTCAGTCCTGGAGTGCCGCTGTCCTGCAGAGTTTAGCTCTAACCTGATCAAACACACCTGAACAAGCTAATCAAGGTCTTCAGAGGAAAATTTGATCCCATCAAAGAAAAAGATGAATTGGATGAGTAAGGTTCTCCAGTGCACATCTCACTAGAAAAGATGGAGAAAACAGGTAAGATGTTTAATCTCATACTTTAAAATAATAGTATAACGCAAGGCATCATTATATAGATGTACATTCAATTTGTCAAAAATAAAATGTATAAAATTACAAACTTCTGTCACAAATTCTTGTTGGCGTGCCAAGCCCGCGAGCCTATATAAGCTGGGGCCTGTGACCATCGCGCGCACAGCCCGACTCTTCTGACTCTGAGTGGACCCCACACTGCCGGGTTTCTGAGGTAACGGTCTTAACCGTTTTCACTTTAATTTTAAATTCATTTTAAAACACAAAACGAAATGGCATATTATGAAGAAAGTAATGATAATGATAATAATCGAATAAGAACAGTTTGTGGGGACAGTTCGTTTTCTCATGGTATAACGGCCGCTTTCACGCATGATAAATAGTCCTAAATTGACGGACTGTCTTTTCCGGTAAATTTACTAAATGTACTGCTCACACAAACTGGTTTTCCGGTTTTTTTGTGCTATGTAACCGCTCATCTGCACCGTACACCGTTAAATGCCGTTATGTCTGTGTGACGTCATCCGCGCTTAACTCTTTCCCCGCCAGCGTTTTTAAAAAAAGTTGCCAGCCAATTTGTTTGAAGGTGTTTACATCAAACTAACCAATAAAAATAATAAAAGCTACCCATACAAAATGCTTAATGCTATTCATTACTAGGCAGAAATGCTACAACACCTTGCACATCAAATGTTATAAATAGTTTGCAAATGATTACATACAAACTAAAACAAATAAAACATTAAAACATGTTTTTGGGTTCAATGTAAGTTAAGCACTATTGGACGTTCAGTGCTTGGTCCCTAGTAATATGCAAAACGGAAATTAAAACTTTAACTAAAACAAATATTGTTTCAAAAGTATAGCCAGAAGACACAATGCCTATAGCATATAAATCTACTTCACTTAGTCTGCGAAGTAAAGTAATATCCAGTGGCTCATTTCATGACATTAACATTTTACTCGTTCATTTTACTTTCTGTGGTAACTGCTATGATATAATAAAGCTTAACTTCTCTTTCTGAAATGTACTTGTTTTAATAGCATCAGCACTGCCCTATCAACACGGATGTCAAGGGACAAACGAAGAGCAAACTAATTACTTTTATGCTACATTGAGGTTTTGTGTTTACTTGTTACATGTATATTGTACCTGGCAGAGCAAACATGAAGAATGTTAATGTGTTTTTATGGTCAGACACTGAACACTGAACAGAAAAAGCAGCATCAGTTGAGAGAAATCACAATGCAGCAGCAGCAGCAGCAGGTGGATGAAGAGCAGGCCCATGTCTAACAAATGCAGAAGAGCTGTCAGCATTCTGTTCAAAACTCAAGGAAGAAAATCCATGCTAATTATCTTTCAAGTAACTAAATTTCAATATATCTAAATGTAAATATATAACAAGCTATCCAATCAAATGACAATCACATTTACATACAGTTAATACTGAAAATGATATACAAAGACACACACTTTTGTGTGTTTGTGTGTGTGTGTGTGTGTGTGTGTGTGTGTAGATTGCTTTCAGTGTCAGGTTTTGCTCTGGGACAGTTGGCCAATCAGATCGACGAATGATGCGGGCATTTGGGACAAACATGCTGTGGTCCAACTTCAGTCTGAAAGGAAGAAAAGGGAAAAAGTGTTTCAGGACCTTCCCATCATGCGTCTTATCACAAGTAAGAAAGTAACTGACAACAGGCTACTAAATTATTCAGAAATTAAGGCCCAGTTTCACAGGCAGGGCTTGGCCTAAACCAGGATTAAGCCATAGTTAAAATAGGACATTTAAGTAATTTTTGGGTATGGACAGGATTTCCCCGTCCCATTTAATCCATAATACAGATATTGTCATATTATTAATATCAATAATATGATATGTATTGAATTATTAAATATGACATATTTAACCACAAATAAAGTGGAACAGAAAGACACGGTCGCTAAGGAGAAAAAAAGTTATTTAGTTAGCTGAAACTGAAATTATAAGTGTTAGAGCAGTAATTCTAATCGTCAACCGAATTTAGAAGATGATGTCAATGTTTTTGAACCATTAAAACATGTTATAGTGTGCTTTCTTTTTAACTTTGGATATAAACGTCTCTGCTTTAGCTATTTAGCTAGTCAGCTCCCGATGCGATGTCATTCATTACGCGCATATTCAAAGCATCGCTCTTTTAAACTTGTAATAAAGCAATTATCTTTCCGGAAATCACGGTGATCGACAGAACAAGTTTATATTTAGAATGCATTGCAATCACTCCAAAATAGATGACAACAATTCTCACACACTGCATTAGGAGCGATACTTATTTGCGTGCCTGTTTAGCCTTTTGCATCGCACAGTTCGCAGCACCTGAAGGATGAGTTCGTTACGCAGATATTCAGAAGCCGCTTTGAAACTGCAACATTAATTGGTTTAATTGCAGATGAGTGACAATGCATCTATATCCAATGAACAATGAGGCTAGTATTTGCTGCCCGTCTTGACTGGTGGACTGGCGTATAGGGGATGTTACAGTTATGCTAAGATGGCAGAGATAGAGGGAGAAGTGTGTAAAACATGCCCCGCATAAACGTGGAGGACCAAAAAACCTAAGGGTAATTATGTGCATGCAATATGTATATAAAGTATATGCATAACTAAGCATTGTCTTATGTGCTCTTATTTTAAGATTGATGTACCCAGAGCACAAGATGACGATGAGGTAATATTATTTTTCTTACTTTCTTCTATTTTCATAATGTTAGGCAAGATCTTGAAACTTTGTTTGCAGGCCATATAGGCAAACTTATATCTCTAGAAATCTATAGATTTTAATCTTTAAGATCATCTTAATTAAATAATAGACAAATTTATTAAGCTGAAGGACAAGAGATGTGAATGAACGTTTTATTTTGGTTACATTATTTTAAAGTATTTAAAAAAACGTTTTTAAAACTTAGTATTGCAACATAGCTAATTGCAACCAAAAATAGTTTTAAACAGCCATTCAGAGAACAATTTTTATTTTTGAACATGAAAAAACTACCTAGGTCCGGATCTCGGTGACGTCATAGCTCGCTACGGCATGATTCAAAGTTATAAACTTTCAATCTTTAATGGTTACATTTTGCAAGTAATCCGCGTGCCGAACTGTGGGGCCTGGTCCCTGGATCACGGATCAAAACTGCGACCCGTTTAACCCCTAAATGATATAATGTGTGTTATATGTAAATCGTGTTGAGATTAAATATTAATTTAAGACTGCACTTTTTTTTTTTTTTTGTAGGCCTACATGTTTCAGTTGTTTTTTTTATAGTATTTTTAGAATGAGATTTTTGGAGAATCAACAAAATTTGTTCGTTAAAAACGTTCGTTCGCAGCGCGTTTCATTTCACGCACAAATTAGTCTTTAGTGAATGAGACCAAATATTTTGGGGCCTGCTTTAATCTAACAAGACTATTTACCACAACAGTCGATAATAACCATGACAAACCTTTTTTATTCTTCGACAGGTACACTTTCTCGTTGTTTTACAATTTAATTGTTTCACTGAGCTGATTAACTGAGACAACTGGATGCAAACAACTGATCTTATTTCAGTCTCCCTGCCTCTTCGACTCCGACAGTGACTGAAGACGCTTTTCGCCATTTTTTTTTATTTTTATTTAAATATAACTTTGTATTGTGTTTAATTCTTTCAATTCCTTAAAATATTCTCTCTCAAAATAACCTGTCTTAAATGATTAATCAACATTGTTTTTTGTTAATATTATTTGTGATTTTATCATAACAGATGTGTGTATCATATTGTGTTGCATTAATAAACCAATCAATCCACTGATGTTGTAATTAATACGTTAACTAAATCAACAAATTCTTTACAATGTTTGAACATATGTGCATTGTGTTTTAATAAATCGATCAACTGTATATAATTAATACACTAAGTAAAATCAATAAATTCCTAAATGTATAACTTTGTTTTGTCGAATGATGTTTCTGTGTTTTAAGGGGTCTCAGATAGAACTGTAATAAAGATACGTTTAAAGTTTTCTTTTTTTTTTTTTTTTTTTGTGATTGCTGGAATGTTCTTTTTATTCGTTTCCAAAAAAAATGTATATTGCCTATAGGCACGTTAAATATTCTAAAAGCCTAGCCAACGTACAGAAAGTACCACATATGACGTTATATTTACGTTTCTAGAACGTGCCTATAACGTTAAAAAACCGTTTTCGCAACGTTATGAAATTACGTATTTAAAACGTTTAAAAAACCCGACATCTGTCGTATTAAATACATCGGGGAAAAACCTAAAACCTTTTCACAATGTTAAAAAAACGTTTTTACAACGTTTTTGTGTTTGCTGGGATGGGGCTGTCACGTGATGAACGAACGACTCAAACCCGAAGACTCAGGAGGTGAACTAATTCCAGTACAGGACCCATGTTGTGCAATGCGCATGCGCGACTGAACAAATCACTCCCCGAGACCACTCGTTCTTCCCGAGTCACATTAAAGATTTGTTCAAAATGAACCAAACCCTAACCAAAAAATTAAGGCAACAAGCGCAAACTGCAACTTAATTCATATGTGAAGTGTGTACTGCTAGGCATCTCTCTGTGTAACGTTACCAGCCGATGTGCCACTTGGCTGGCTAGCGGTTCCAATATTTTTCTTCCATGTGTAATTAAAAAAAAAAAGCCTTTTATTGCTTTGCCAAATAACTTTTTAAATCACCATATTTGTTGCTAGTTGCTTGAAAAACAAGTTACTTGGGTAGTGCAACAAATGGCTAAATCGGCAACACTGCAGGCTACCTGGACATTACAGCATGTCCAGCTAAAAGCCTCAAACCATTTTTCCGTGGCCTACAGCTACAGCAGCAGGAGCAAGCACGAGGCTGCCTCCGCTTGCAACGCATCTCAGTCTTTTTCCTCCCTTTACTAATAACCCCCATTTCTTTTCTTTTTCAGTGGCCTCCAGCTCCCGAAGCAGATACTAGCGCGAGGCTACCTCCGCTAGCAGAGCAGGCTTCTCAAATTATTCAGGACTCCCTTCCTGTGGCTTATAGCTACGGCAGTCGAAGCAAGCGCGAGGCTGCCTCCGCTCGCAACAGACCCACACATCTTTCTTTTACCCCTTTTCTCTTTTGCTTCCATCAGTTTCCCATCTCAAGCCCCAGAGGCCAATAATTATGCATGAGGCTGCCTCTGATGGAAATTTGGGCCCCTCCTCCTCTCCCTCTCAGCTCTCTACTTCATTTAAAGTCACAATATCCTCTTTTACAGCAACATCACTGCCTGTTCCACCAAATGCTGTTGCCTCGGAGCCACCACTAGTGGCTTACAACATCCGAGTACGGATCCCGGCAGGTGCGGGCACAGACCCCTCATCCAAGGCCATCACTAAGTGATGGGGAAGTCGTGGCCTAATGGTTGGAGAGTTGGACTCGTAATCCAAAGGTTGTGGGCCTGCACGTGAGCTGCTCCACTCAAGGCAACGCGGGCCCCCCTGGTCAGGGCCACAATTACGCTGCTCCTCCTCCATCGGCCGGTAGGGCTACATTCGCTCCAACCCAGTGAGCACACTGTCAAGCATTGGTTCGAGCCCTCCCGACTGAGCGCCAACAACGCAATCCACCAGCGGCCGGTCGAGCCTACCAATCCTACGCCAAGCCGCTCCCACGGAGCACGCAAAATTCGGCCTATCATAAAAGCGATTCTCAAAACCAGCTCCCGCCAGATCTCAGTGCATATTTGGGGGGTTCTTAGTCTGGCGGCTGTCCAACACAACTGCTTTTTGGGGGGTACTCTGGGTTCGGGCCATTCCTGAGCCCGGAGCCCTTCCCCAGGACAGCACGCCAACTACGCATTACCTTACTCGTGCTAAATATATGTAAGTGTGAACTCGTGAAATTCCATATCGATACTTCAAATGTCGCAAAACTTTGTTTGGAAACAAACAAACAGAATTAGATTATAGGCAGCGTCTGTGTTCATGGTGTTGCTCACGTTAAAGCACCGTTTCCCTGGAGTTCAAAAGCGCATTAAATCATATTCATATTAAATTGTATCTAAAATTATTTTATACATGGTAAGAAAAAGACGAGTTGCCTCTCAAACATACTTATCTTAATTTGATGTTCCTTTAGTAGGCTAGCCTAGGTTTACATGATTATTTTTTTACAGTGCACTGTTCAGTTTAAATAGTCTGCAGTCCGTGCCTTTCAGCTTGACCACCATAACCCCGGGATATTAGGCCAAGCACATTTTGTTTTACATGAACGTGAAGTAAAAAAGTTTAAATTAATTCGTTTTGGCTTCTTATATTTTTATTCTTGCTTTGTTCTGAGTTCTTTCTACCGTTAAATTTGTTGTGGAGAGAGGGGAAATATTTTTTTTCATGTTTCTTCAATATTTTTGGCTGACTGTATTTTATTATGACATGAACAGGCTGTGTTATGGAGGCTATGCTTAACTGCCCGCGAGGCGCCAGCGCGATCGCTTGTGTTTGTTTTGTTTTGTTTTTTTCCTTGTAAAAGTGGAAACAACTTGCACTAGCCTACTCCTTCATTTGTGGTTAGATAAGAGTAAGACATTATTCAAAACTATTAAAAATATTTATTTTATTTGTGTACAGTTACAATAAAAAACAAAACGTACTTTTGTGAAATAATGGAAAACTGCCGCTTTCTCAAGAGTGCATCACAAAAATGAACCGAAATTCTGCATATAGGCTGCTAATTGTTGCGTTTTTTTGTTTTTTTTCGTTTTGTCAATTCATTAATTATTTAGAAAAATATATTTTGCATATGGGCCGGTTTCTTTTATATATAATAGCTTATGTTTTTCTCCGTTTGCAGAAGCGCTGCAGGTGCGTGAATCCTCACATTCATGTTGTTTATGTTGTGTATAAAATGAATCCCTGGAAAACAAATTTAGGTATTTGTAATGGGTCAAGCCACCTATCAATTTAAATTTAATTTAATTGTAATTTATTCTTGTCGGTTAATGTGGCTTAACGACCATCGGTTAGGAGAAATAAAATAACCGGAATGAACATTCATATTTCCTATAAACATTAATCAGAAAAATTATAATACAACTTCAACTGTTTATGATCATTGCTTGATTATCAACAGTGGCCTATCAATCTAGTCTATAACAAAGTACAAAAAAAAAAAACTCATAACACAAAGTATTTAGGCCAATACAATTTAATATAGGCTTTTTTTTTGTTTCAAATGGATGAAGAGCAGCTAGCCTAGCCTATAATTTACACAATAGGATAAATTATGTATGGAAACAGCTCAAGGGCAACATTTTTTTTGCGATACACCAAAACTTATGCGACAATTTGTTTTTTTTAGGGATGACGTCATGACGCACACCATTTTATCGGTAAAAGGCCATTTGGATGGAAACAGGCTGTAGACAGCAAATTTCGCAAAGTTTTTTTTTTAACGCATATCTCTTTGTCGATAACAAAACAAAATCTGGATGGAAACTTGATTATTGGTGAATAAAGCACTGTTTTTTTTTCATAAATGATAAATGACTTGCGCCTCAGAGCAGACGAAACACAATAAATGCGGTCAATGCTTTCGGACGTGGATGCTGCGGTTTCTGGAACACAGTCGATTAAGACAATTATACAGAAATACTTTGACGACAGACTTTGCTCAGACATTTCAAAACGACCCAAACAACATTTCAGAAGCTGTGAACGAGATCGGTCCGCTGGTTAGTCAGGTTATCCCGTCTCATAGCGCAAAGCTACATGACTTTTTCAATGCGCATGGAGGAGTTTCCATCGTAGTTTATGCACATTTTTTCTTATTGGATAAAAAGCTTATCCTACTCAAATGTGCGCATTAGTTTTTTTATGTGCATTTTTAGAAGCTTTTTAGAGCTTACAGGACTAGACCACAGGAATTAGTGTTTGAGGATGAGGGTCATGATGCTTCTGCCCATCTGAGTGGTTGAGGAGACCAGTGCGGAAACTGGAGGAGCTGAACCCACTGATTAGAAGAATTACATACAGATGTGGAGCCATTGCTTGATAAATATCAGTTTGCTTATACAAAGAAATCGAAGTACAAGTGATGCCATTGCAACAATGCATCTTATTCTGAAGCATCTTGAATGTCAGACTGCATATGCCAGACTACTTTTCATTGACTTCAGTTCAGCTTTTAATTTAATACAGCCACACATTCTTCTTCAAGTAAGGTGGAAGTTGTGGCCTAATGGTTAGAGAGTCGGACTCGTAATCCAAAGGTTGTGGGTTCGAGTCTCGGGCCGGCAGGGATTGTAGGTGGGGGGAGTGAATGTCCAGCGCTCTCTCCACCCTCAATACCACGACTGAGGTGCCCTTGAGCAAGACACCAAACCCCCAACTGCTCCCCGGGTGCTGCAGCATAAATGACTGCCCTTCTGCTCCGGGTGTGTGTTCACTGCTGTGTGTGTGTGTGTTCACTGCTGTGTGTGTGTGTGTTCACTGCTGTGTGTGTGCACCTTGGATGGGTTAAATGCAGAACACGAATTCCGAGTATGGGTTACCATACTTGGCCGTATGTCACTTCACTTTCACTTTCTTAGAAAGCTAGCTCAGGCAAAGGTAAATCCTTTTTTAATTAAGTGGTATCATTGTTTTCTGTATGATAGGCCACAGCAAGTGAGATTTAATTCTGCTTTATCTGACATAGCAGTATGTAGCACTGGTGTCCCTCAGGGGTGTGTAACTTCGCCACATTTGTTTACAATGACTGTGTCAGTGTGGAGCCAAATCAATATATATTGACCTTTTCTGTTGATACTGTTCTACTTAGTCTGCTTACAAAAAACTTCAATTTGAACACCCATTATGCAGCAGTAGAAAACCTTGTGGCCTGGTGTGATGCACATAAATTGCAGAATAACATAAGACAGTGGAAATCCTGGTGGACCCTGGTTCAGTAGGGGATTATGGCCCAGTGGCCATTTATGGCCATGAGATCGAGCAGATGAGCTCATTTAAATATCTTGGAGTTCACATTGATAGCGATTTGGGCTGGCGCACACAGGTGACGGGTGTCTGTACCAGAGTTCACCAGCTTCTTCATTTCTTGCGCAGACTTAGATTATTTGGCATTTGTAAACACGTTATGTTGATTTTTTACAGAGCAGCGATTGAGTGATATTTAGGTATGGCATGACTAGCTGGTTTGGTAATTTAACAGTTAAATCTAAAGCACAGATCTCCATCTTCGTTAGGACAGCGGGTAAAATGATAGTTTCTCCTGCTCCCCTTAATCCATAGGAGTTGTTTGAGCAGGCCATATGCAGCCAAGATAGAAGCATTTTATCTCACAAAACACACTTTACCCTGAGTATAGACTGATGAATTCAGCGAGGAGGTTTAGGGTTCCATTGTGCAGGTAGAATAGATATAAATATTGTTTATCCCGCTGTCAGTTACGTTTTTAAATGATCAAAAGGGAATGTATTTTGAGGGTTTGGGGGGGGGATTAGGGCGGGAGTGTTATCTACATAAATTCACCTGGTTAAATGTACTGCATTTTGAGTATTTTCTATGTTTAAAATGTGTTTTATGTTATGTTGTGCAGCACGTCCTTTGTCCAAGCCAAATTTCTCCCACGGAAGACAAATAAAGTTAACCTAACCTAATCCTCTGGGGTGGGTGGGGCATTACAATATATATATATAGATAATGTATATATATTTTTTAATGTGTATATGTTTAGCAAAACAGATTCATCACCCATGTACGCAAGATATACAGTAGGTGGCGGTAATACTCCTAAAGAGTGAACGGCCATTGAACCAAAAGGAGAAGAAGCTCCTGAGGGACTCCAGAAGAAGAGCTCAGCTGCTGAAGCGTGGCTGTACAGTAGCCCTGTTTGTCTGTTTGGTCGTTTTAAACCATGTATTTTCCCTCTGAATTGGTTTCGTAATGAGTTTGTGCTCTAATCCAGGTATATTGTCATTCATTTGTATTTGTTGTGTTTATCTTCAGAAGCAGCAGATGTGTAACGCGGAGGCTTCGTTAAGATCCATGTGCAGCTTTATTAAACGGAGTGTCTATTTACACTAAGTGCAAATAGCCCATCTTGTTGGCAAAGGCTATTTACACTAACTCCGCCCACTAATGTGTGATTGGGTTAGTCAACATTAAGAAAAGAAGTTTCAGTGGTGTAGATGGTAAGGCGTATGCTTTTTGACGCGAGCGACCCGAGTTCGAGCCCACCTTTTGCCAAACATTTTTTTTCTCCCTTTTCAAATCTCATATCGCATCAGAAAGGCATTTATTTTCAATAAAAATTAAGGACATAATCAAAAAGTTGAAAATAAAGTATCAGGTAGGGTTAGGGTAGGTGTAGGGAGGGCTTTATTGTCCCAATAAGGTGGCATCCATTTAATAAATTTGAATTAAAATGATAATTTACACTCAGTACGTTATTATTGCGTACTGTTTTATAATGTACTACAATACTGAGGTGCAGATAATTGCCACTATTTGCAATAAGTAGTAGAAATAGCAGAAAATCTTGCTATTTTAACAGTGTAAATAGCGTCTATTGCTATTTACACTTAGTGCAAATAGCCGCTGCCTTTATTAAATCACCAAACAGGTCGAACAGGCTTAAATCACACTCCAGTGTCAGGATAAAAGTAGATAAGGCAGAATCATCAACAGTATTCAGGCTAGTAGTCAGGGCAGGCGGCAGACCGATAACAAAACAGGTTAACAAGGCTGGCAGGGTCAGATAGGGCAGGCAGAGTTCGTTCAGCAACGGATAAACAGTCCAGGTCGGCAACAGGAAATCAAACACAAGATAAACGCTCGGAATTGTCTGCATGGCAAGAACAAGACTTCGCACAGAGGTGAGTGGGAGAGCATGTTAAATAGTCCAGAGTCAATGAGCGACACCTGTGCAGGTAATCAGTTCTCAGGTACGGGGTGCATGGGAAATGGAGTCCGAATGAGAGTTAGAACTCAGGTGAGGGTTCCCTCTGGTGGCGATCGGAGGGAGCCACAGAGGCTGAATTCATGACAAGATGTGGATGGGTTACTTGCATATTATTTATGTATTGTTTTGGTGCTGCTGCTGGTTTAATGTGATCTTAAGGGTTACATTCATGAGCATATTATTCTGTTGATGGGGTTTGTAGTCTATGGAAATATTTTTTCCTAAAACTATCCATTCAAATGGATAACTTTTGTTCTGCTTTCTCACAGAGACGCGGCACGAAGGCTTCTGCTGATTCTGGTGAGATTCCCTTCCGTCTCTCTTTAGTGAACTTTAATGACTAAACTGCTTCATGAAGCTTTGAAACCTTTGCAAATCATTTGTTTCGAAACATTGTATCGGAGCACGTATCAAAATGCCAAAGTCACTTGATTTCAGTAAATGAGACTTTGTTACGTTATACCCGTTTCAGAACATTTAGGATTTTCAATGGTTTGCTGTTGGGGGTGATCTCTGTGAACCCGTGAACCACTGAACCAGCATCTATCTTCTCAAATCAGTTTTATCAATTTGCAGACCTTTTTAATAAGACATTTGTGTAATTATAAGGATGAATCGAGTCAGTTAGAAATACCAAGGGTTCACACAAAACAAGGGGAGTCTGCGTTTAGCTATTATGCGGCCCGCAGTTGGAACCAGCTTCCAGAAGAGATCAGATGTGCTAAAGCATTAGCCACATTTAAATCAAGACTCAAAACCCATCTGTTTAACTGTGCATTTACTGAATGAGCACTGTGCTATATGTCCCAACTGACTGCAATAAATTTTAGGTTTAATCATTTTCTTTAAATTTATTTTAAATCATTTTCTATATCATTTTAAAATTCCTTGTTTTTATTATTTTTATTTCCATGTTTTTATTGATTTTAATGTCTATTTCACTTTCTTTTATGTAAAGCACTTTGAATTACCACTGTGTATGAAATGTGCTATATAAATAAACTTGCCTTGCCTTGAGTGATAATAGTCTAGTTAATAGTCTCTTACTGCCTTGCTTTCCATAAAACAAACAAAACAAGTCCTGCAAATTAACAATAATTATTAAAAACACATAGGCTACAGACACTTCTCATATAATGGCATTTTATTATTTTAATTGCATTTAATATTAAAATTAAGAAAGCATTTGGTTTTGTAAAAGTTGTTTTTGCATGTTTTGGCATGAGCGTTTGTTGCATTTTCACACTTTTGATCAGCAGGTATCAGTAGCGTGTGGTGTTTGGAGCGCTTCGAAATTGTGAATCATTTTGGTTCAATTGATTGAAGTTTCGAAAGGTTAGTTTCTCCCATCACTACCATGAAACTGCTTCAGTATCTGGTTTGAGAGGTGCCAACCTCAGCGTCGTCTTTAATTACTCACTAATTTTCAATATGGTAATTAATAAATGAAACCCACAGTGAACCTTGCCTATGAAATAATGTAATTAGTGTTGAACTGATTATTTCTTTCAAATAATTCAGACGTTCATGAACAAACATATTTTACTTGCATTATATTACTCAATTCTATTTAACCTTTTGACCACCAGATGGCCACAAAGTACAAAAAAGGCCTAACCCTAATCTACTGTGTTGTTTGTTTAGCACATTGACTGATTTCAGCACAGCGCAGCACAGCTTTAACCCTCTGGTTGTGTTCGGACTCCGGTCACGCCTTTTGTGTTACCGGTCAAAAATGACCGGACTCCAAACAACTGCTTATAAATCTGTCAATATGCTATATTATCACCAAATATTGGATTCAATCTTTTTGTCAACTTGTTTTCTTTCATTTAGGACTGGTTTTGTGTTTCTATTTGCATCCGATTAATCGTAGGCCTCATTTATCTGAAAGTAGGCACCTCATTTTTTGAGTGAAAAAATAATTTTTTATGAATAATTTTCACAATATGAGAGAACAAATTATGAAAATTTGCACTGTTTCTCACACTAGTGTGCTTTAATGTTTAATCAGGAAGTTTGCTTTTAAATGCTTTTATTTTGTACAAAATTGCACAAAGTAACACTTGTCAAAAATGGCCGGCCATTGAAAGTGAATGGGAATGAATCCAATATTTAGTGATAATATAGCATAATGACAGATTTATAAGCAGTTGTTCGGAGTCCGGTCATTTTTGACCGGGAACACAACGAGTGTGACTAGGTGAAATAAAACCCACAAAAAATTACGAAAATTCTAAAAAAATTTATGAGAAATACTTGTACCCTATGTGCGCAAAGTCAGTAAGTTTGAGTCCAATGCGATAACGTTAACTAGTATTTTCAGGAAAAAGAAAAAAACTTTGACCCGAACACAACCAGAGGGTTAATGTCTTTCTGAATGTCAGCTGAAATCCGTGTCAGATGAGCAGATAAATAAATGTGCCGTGCATTAGGGACTGGTGTAAGAGTAAAGCTCGAGTCAGGGATAAAGGATATATTTCTGTGAAATCCTCAACAGAGCTTCAGTGGTCATGTTGTTGAACAGCATCATCTTCCCACATTTACACTGATGTGATGCTGACAGCTGATCTGAAACAGAAAACACAGTATATTTGTGACGTGAAGTATCCATTTACCGTGTATTAAAAATATTTGCACACTGATATTGATTTATCTAAAGCATTCTGGTGGGTGAAGTATAACACTTGCGGAGAAATACACTGTTCTGATTCTGCTTTCCTGAAGTTGAACACGTGTTTGTCCATGTTTAACAGCGGTGTCTAAGCAGCCACAGACTCTTAAGCTGTTTATGAGCTGATAACATACATCACTGACACACATGCTATAATACCTTCCCAGCTGTGAATCTGAGTCTTCAGTTTGTCTGCGATCTGGTCCATTTGACTGAAGTCTTCTGCATAGTACACATGTTTCTGCTGCGGCTCTGAAGCTATAGACTTCAGCTCTTCTTCTGCAGTCTCTCCCACAGCCACTGCATATAGAGCAATGCCTACAGAAATAGAGTTGAGCTGGTTTGTCGGAACTGGACTCTGTCTTGTTATTTGGAGACATTTATCCATTTATCACATGTTAGAATAGCTTTATGATTAAACATTCATCAATTTCCTTCTCTGTCCACTAAACTCATCTATCAAAACTTAATATGTGAATGGAATTCAGTATTTTTGATTCTCCTTAACACATTACTGGGAGTCTCTAATAATGTGATCTATCTGTCGAACCATCAGCTTTGACCTTGCTGGCCCATTTGTGCACGTTGTCTTGAGAGCGTCCATCTGAAAACACAACAGCGACCCTCTGCGCTGTTCTGCTGCTGTTCCTGAAGCTGTTCTGGATCAGGTATTGCAGGGTGGCGCCGATCACGGAGCCACGGCCCATATAGTGGATGGCTGCGATGGCCCGCTGGAGCTCGCTAGCGCTGGTGTACTGGCCCAAAGTGAACTCGCTGCGGACTTTAGAGGAGTACTGGAGCAGCCCAACCCGAGATCCGGCTAGCAGAGAGCTCACCGTTCTGCTCACAAACCGCTTCAGGAGATCAAACCTGGTAAGGCCCAAGTGTCTGGAGCCACTAATGACAAACATGAGATCCACAGGTCCATGTTTACAATCCAGACCTGCAATAACCATTGTTTTAAATGTATTAAACTTGCTTATTCTTGAAGAGAGAAGAGCAAATAAAAACAATGAGAGCCCTTTTTAGTAATGTGGCCAAACTATATCAAATTATATTCACCAAAAAAGTATTTGAACTGAAAATATGATGATTCACTTCATAATTTGTAATGAGAGTACTGAGTTATATCAGTGTGATTCAGTTTAAAGAGCTGCTCAGACTGTGGCTGTGTCAGACTGTGAAGACACATTAATGAGTTCTTTTTGAGCAACAAAATAATTCTGTGAAAAGCACTTGTGCTCATCACACGTGTCTGTCATGTTCTGAGAGCTGAAGAGCTCGGGTCACGAATGCTTTGCTTTCAGACAATCAGAACACAGCAGTGAAGAAAACCAACACTTACCACATGCTTTACCATCTGAAGCGAGTGAGAAATCTTTCCTGCAGCGGCACTTGAACGAGTCGTCTGTGTTCACACACGTGGATTCCTGATGCACACGGATCAGATCCTGAGGAGACCAGAGCAGAGACGCTGATCAGTATAACATCCGTCATCAGTATGAGTTTCCTAAACATCTAAACCAGGAGACTTCAGCTCAAACACATCTGAACTAGACAATACATGTTTTCAGGATTATAATATAAACAATATGTCTTCAGGATGATAATGGCGTATGCGCCTGAGCCCCACGGGCAGGTGGAGGTGTATTTCACATTTTTATTATCTTTTTACCGTGGAAGTGAAGGCAACAGACTGACCTGCACACAGCTTTGAGTGGAAGACAGAAACCAGTTTTTCTATCTGGCTGAAACTGGCCACCAGATGCACGTGTTCTGTGTGCGGTTCGCTGCTGATGGCCTGCAGAGTCACCAGGTCCACACGGCCGACTCCCACAGCGAAGATCTCTATCCTGGCCCACCGCGCTCGATCCGCTTCCTCCTCCACAGAGTCCACAGAGACCACCACAGCGACATGAGGCACCTGTATGTGGACGGGCCGCGCAACGTGAGCCGGAGAAAACGCCTCCTCGCGCGTGAACTGCAGCGCTAAACCCATCATGGTTCCTGACGCCAGGTGCTCCATGCGCTCCACAGCACTCAACATCAGCTGCTTCTCAAAGTAACTGTTCAAGAAGAACTCATTCTGCACTACGCTGCCAAACTGCACCAGTCCCACGCGCGTCTGATTGTGACCCATGTTCAAGAACAGCAGCAGGTCCTTCATGAAGGTCTTCACCCGCTCATAGTCTTCAGGCCGGAGACTGCGAGAGCTGTCGATTACAAGCACCAGGTCGAGCGGCCGTCCTTCACAAGAACCCTCTGCATAAAAACAACAGCATGCAGTTCATACAGAGAGTAACTCTTTCAGCACACTGTAAAAGACTGAATCACAGTATCTCTGTGATCTGAATACCTGTGCTGTTTGTGTCTCGCGGTGATGGTTTGCTGGGACACACAGCACAGCTCCAGATGAGAAGCAGAATAAAAGCTGGGCTCTTCATTTCAGAGAGAAGAGATTCCTTCAGCTAGAGCCACACAACCACAGTAAAGCATGATTAGATGTTTCAAATCAACATCAAAGTTTCAAATATGATAATGCATGTTAAAAGGACATAACAATGGGACATTTGATTCAAAATCTGTACCGTCTGTTAACAACAAAATATGGCAATATCCCACGTTCTGCATGTGTAAAAGTGACATAATGCCTAATGTTTGATAGATAAAAAAAAGTATATCAGCGTAAATTACGATAGGTTCATAAACAAACATTCCAGTGTAAAATAGATGAATCTTAATGTTTACTAGTCATTTAATAGTGCACACATACCTGTAAAGAGCAGAGACTGTTGGACAGAAGTGAAGCAGATAAACATAAGCGGAGCAGAATCCAGATGTTTTTCTGCTGCAGGACGTTCATCCGCCCGCGTCCTCCCTCTGAGCTTTTCTGCTTCAAGGGAAAGTACTTTTCTTGGGACTACTTTAGTTTTTCTGTTGTTGACAGTTTGACCGTTTCATTTTGTTTCTTTGGCCTGAACCCCGTGACTGGTTGCTCAAGCAAACCCTTTATATACAAGTTACTGACAGTTCGGATTAATTCTCCTCCTCATTATTTATCATACACTCAAAGAATCATTATGGCCCGTCCAATCAGGAGATGAAAATTTCAATGCATGTATATGAAACAATAAAAATTAAATTTAAAACTGCTTAGTAAACTTCTTCCATAGTGAAACTCGAGATAAATAAGTGATCTTCTGCTTAGTTTGTAGAGCTTAGGATGAAAAATGTCTCCAGTGCAGCTAAGATCTAATCGAACCCAAACAGACCTTCAGTGCTGATACTGCTCCATTAAATGCTATATAAAGCTAGTAATGATCTTCTGCCATGCGCTCAGGAACTGAAATGACTTCTCAGGGTGAGTCTCTGAGATGATTCCTCTGAAGGAAATGTGCTGCTGCCAGACCTCATACATCCCTGAACTCTACGACTGATGACTTTAGCAGGGTACGACTTACAGTAAAATGATTGTGTTTATTGTAATTGAGTACATATTCCAATCACAGCTGTTTTAAAACCTCATCAGTTCTCGAGAGATGATACAGTACATTTGTTTACGGTCAGCTGAATCTGAATGGTGTTCTGGAGACGTGACTGTGTCCAGCAGAAAAACAGCCACGCTTCAAGGCATTTAGAAGTGCTTTATTAAAAATGTCAAGTTCAAATCTCAAAACCAATAGTTTCATATTTAGTTTCTCTCTGAGACAGCCAGATGTGAATAGAACGAGGAAGTAATGAACATAATTGTAATGGAAATTAATGGTTTTATTATGAATAAATGTTGAAGAATGGTTCTTAGTGTATGACCCTAACGCTACCTGTTTCAAATAAAAAAAGGTTGATTTAAACAGATAGTGACTGCTAATGTCTGTAATACTCATGCTGCCTAAAAAACTATTGTTTTATAAGGCCACTTTAAAAGGTCTTCACATATATACGCACAAAGCCATAATCCTGGAGGTCAAGTTTATTAGTAGATGAGAAAGTGATTAATAAAATCATCTGTTAGGATATGTAAAGCCCAAGAAGTGCTTTGATTCAGTAATCTTAATTATGCTTGGCATTTTCAAAATAACAAAGGAAGCCACATCTAGAGTCATACCAAGAAATCATGAAATCACAGAGACTGGGGCCTGTATGAAACCACTGAAGACCCACTGAAACCACTTACTAGACCAAACCACTCAGAACAGCCTAAAGCAACACAGCAATGCATTAAAACACTTGAAACACCTTCGCAACTGCATAACAATGTCCAGTAAACTGCTCACATTTCCTGTAGATAACAATAAATTATGGTTTCATTGTGATACTGTTAATCATGTGTTTTCCATCTTTCAAACCACTTGTCCTCTGTGAAGATGCTGGAGCCATTTATGTCTGTACCCACATTCTTGCTTGTGTGAGAGTTATTTTATTTTTAATTGTTTTCCGTGTTTTGTATTTACCATAAATTAGTAGCCTATGTGTTAAATGACATTTAATGTCTGGTTTTGTCATTATAGTGCATGATTTGGTATTGAAATATAACTGTATTTTACTCTTTGCGTTATTTGAGCAAGGTGGCACGGTTCTGTCACATGGACAAACCTTACAAAGGCTATAACTTTAAACTTTTCATAACTTTATTTTTTTATTTAGTAAGGTAAAAGTATATCAAATTAATTTATATTCATAAACAGATCTTAAAACAAAGCATGCAGCTACATTTCATGCTGTTATTTCTTATTATTTTTCAAGTTTATTGAAAGCGTCTGGAGAAATGCATCGTAATAAAGTTCGATTCTGGTTAAAACGCAGTGAAGTAAAAAGAGCAACCAAACATAAGCGAGTAAAAAAGAAATGTGGGTAAACCTAAGTCAAATACGATAGTGAAGTATTTTTTCTCTCATCTTTAGTGTTGTTACCGCTGATTTATATACAGTATATAATCATTCCCAGCTGAGCTCTTCTGCGCATGCGCTGACAACAATGACTTTTTTTCTGAAGCAAAAACTCCCGGAAAGCGATTGTTTCTCTTCGACCCAAAGAGGATCGTTTACAGATTTATGGAGACTTTCAGAATAGAGTCACGCATGGAGAATGAAGTACAGGTCTGTGTAGGTCTAGTAAGACTCGATGAAATGGTGTAGAAGAATAAATAAACCGAGTTTGTGCGACAGTGGACGTGTTCAGGTCAGACAAGCTGCGTGTTTTCTTTGACTTGTTCCAGAGCTGTTTACGATCGTTAAAGAAACCAAACCACAATAATTCAAACACTGCAAGATTCTACAGGATGTGACTGTTCGGATAACCCGTTGTTTTAATAAGTGGTCAAGATGATCGTAAGTTTGTAATCTCTCGATGTTCAAACCGAATTCGCTGAATTTCATAAGAGTTTCGGAAACGCGCTTAAGTGTCAGGTTTTGTTTTGCGCTTTTCATGGTATCTTTTAATAGTTAGCGGTAAGTTTATCACAGATGTTTCTCTGTTCATGTTCGTGCTGCAGCTGAGACTGTGCTCAGATGATGTTAATGTGTATGCTTGTGTCTTGCAGGTTACTGGAGCTCATCTGATGACTCTGAGATCCTCCTGAATCTTCTGGGCTCAAACAGCGGCTGCCATGCAGATCCTGCTGTGCTTCAGCATGGCTTTCTTCATGCTGGACTCCTGCATGAGCCACACTTCCTTCACTTGTGAGCCTGTGCATGTGCAATGGTGCCACGGCATGCCCTACAACACCACCTTCTTCCCCAACATGCTGGAGCACTATGACCAGGACATTGCTGCGGTGAAGATGAAGGTAGTGTTTGCTGAAGGTCATTAGAAGGCCGTTTGAATCCATCTGAGGCTTAACCATATAATACACAATAAATTAAATGCTCAGTTTTAGTAATGAAAAATGTTAAGTGGATGTGTTGTTGTGCTTTTCATTTAAGTGTATACCACTGCTGTCAACCCTAATCGCGATTAATCGCATCTAAAATAGAAGTTGTTGTGTATATAATATATGTGAGTGTACTGTGCATATTTGTTGTGTGTATATAAATACACACACATAGGGCTGCATGATAAATTGCATGTAAATGTCATGCGCATCTCACCAGTAAAGCCGGTTCTGTGATCAGTAGTAAATCTCCATCTCGTGCTTTCAGACGGAGCGGCATTTAATACACAGAGCCGTAGATCACTGACAAGCTATGCAATATCGTGTTCATAATCACAGATGAATTGCCTTCCACACAGCCCTACACGCACATGCACATATATATATATTATAGAAAACGCTTGCATGTATTTAATGCATATACTGTATTTATATAATATATTATATATAAATGCATTTAATATATAAACATAACATTGTCCTTAAATATACGTGTATGTGTGTGTATTTATATATACATGATAAATATACAGTACACACACCTATATTATGTACACAACAACTTCTATTTTGGATGCGATTAGTCCATCTCATAAACGCGGAACACACAACACTATAATACATAATTTAACACACCTTTATTTACATTTCAAATTTGCACATATCATAACTATACATACATACATAATTGTCTATATTATATATTGTGTTTTTTGCTATTTTGTACATTGTCTATTTTGTATATTTGTATATTATGCTTTTATTGTTTTTATTATGTGTCTTGTCTTGTCGCTGTCTCTCTGTTGCACTGTGGAGCTTCTGTCACTATAACAAATTCCTCGTATGTGTAAACATACCTGGCAATAAAGCTCATTCTGATTCTGATTAGGGTTGATAGCGCTAGTTTATACTCATCACACTTTGAAGAGACTTTAAAATAATTCTAATTAAATTGGAAAGCAGTAATTGTTAATGTGAGCTCTGAATACAGTGTAAGTTATGGAAGAGCACATGGAAAACGTGCCTTGCTTTATTTTATATGTTCAAAATATGTTCTTTTAAAAACACAAAATATCAAGCATTTATATTTTGCGACTGTAGTGTGGAGATCAGTTGAGATGAATGTTGATCTGTTCACCATCGGTTCAGTGTTTACCCAGTCGTGTCTCGATGTGTTTCAGAGCACATTCCTGCGATTCCCTCACAGGGATTGGTTTCACTGCTTTTGTATTCGTATCAAATAATGGGCTTTGTGTAATACGCGAGAGGAAAGGCCTCAGCCCCATTGTTACAGCCTTTGATTTAAACGAGAGAGAAGGAAGGAAGGAAACTGGAGGGTAGAGCCGTCTGCAGTCATTACTGTTTGTATGCGCACACACACACACACACACACACACACACACACACAGTTTTATGTTGTGATTCTATGGATTCATTCTTACTATTTCTCGCTGTAAGTGATAATATACAGTCAGCAGATACTCCTGTTGGGCTTTGTTTTTTGATAATGAACGTCTGAATCTACATTGTCCTTCTTGTGCAAATAAATCAGTAAACAAACATAAAATATTTCTTAAAGACTAAATGATTTTATTAAGTTAGAGGAAGAAAGTGTGAATCCGTTTAAAAGACATGAAACCAACTATGTAGAAAAACAGCCTTCAGTCTCTGTTTGTGTGTGCAGCCCTTCATGCCGCTGGCCAGCCTGCGCTGTTCTCCTGAGGTGCATCTGTTCCTGTGCCAGGCGTTTGTTCCCGAATGCACTGACCACACGCGTGTCCTGCGGCCCTGCAGAGAGCTGTGTGAGCGAGTGCTGTCCGACTGCAGCAGAGACATGCTGACCTTTGGCATCAGCTGGCCGTCTGAGCTGCAGTGTGACCGGTGAGCAGATCAACAAATTCCTCGTATGCATACCTGCCAATAAATTCTGATTCAGATCAGCAGTCTCCTGTTAGAGAAATGTTCATGTGGTCAATAAAGAAAATTGACAACAACAAATTTCAGTATTGATTAACTGAGTCTGTATTGTGAGATGGATAACCTCATTTTGTCACTTTGGGCAGCAGAGGCCACAGCGTGAGCTTACAGTGAAAAAACTGCATGACCCACGCATAGGGCTTTGTGATATTGACAAAAAATAACATCTACATATTTTCTGGGATTTTATCGATAGCGATAATTAGAGGATATTTAGCTGAGTGTGTTATTGTGCTGGTATCTTAAGGACTGCCGTGGACAGCTGACTCCTAAAGATTCTGATATTCTTCATATTCTGTGGTGTTCAGTTCACACTGATAGAAATTAACCTTTTCCAATAAGTTTAAACAGATTTTTACATTTTTATGGGCATTTTTACATTTATAAAGCCTTTTTTTTTTTTTCTAAAAGTGTCCATTTTCTTTTTAAGGTCAAATTCTTACATTTAATCAGTGAATTAGAATAATAAGACATTTGGGCTGTTACCAAGCAAATTAAATTGAATGCAAGACATGAATGCAATTAACCTGCAGTTACAAATGCATAAGTAATGTTTTGATAAATTAAACCTAAAATGTTGAATATTGATATTAGAAATTATTTAAATAATAAAAGATACTTTAAATGTGAAATTAAAAGTCAGTGTTAATAAGTGAGTCATTGCGATTGAACCGAATCATTTAAACGGTTGATTCATTCAGGAACGAATCACCATCATGTTGCTCAGAGACACAAAACACTACTGTAGCTGTGTTTGGAATGAATTTTGTTGTCGAAATAGAGCAAAAACAGGCAATATAGTGTCTAAAACATAAGTCTCTTAATTAACTTCTTGTTTATTGAACTGGTGTAAAAAAATCTATCACATTTGTAATCATGGTAACTTTTGGGGAAAAAAAACTACGCTCTTCATGTGAAATTGATTAACTTTATGAAGTGGTATAAATGTATACATTTTCTGCCCTCATGTCTTGAATTTGTGATCATTCTAAATGTATTTTAATAGACTGAATCATGCAGTGAAAGAACACAGTCAATGCATTCTGTAAATCACTGATGATATATATCGCACACCCCTACCCACGCATGGGATGTAAATGAAATCCTAAATGTAGTTTTGTTTTGTAAGAACCATAAATGTAATGTGATAATTATTAGGGATGCATTGAATGTTCGGCAACCGAAATAGTTTGGCTGAAAATAGTAAAAAAAAAAAAGTTTTCATTATTTGTTCGTAAAAGGTGCTTAAAGTGCATGAAGTACTTGAATTTGACTTTAAGAAATTTAAGTGCTTGCAATATATTGTTCGGTCTTTTATTGCATGTGCTGTTTATTTGCGTTTCATTTGTGTTGCACTGTTATCATTTACAAGCATGAGCGCGTCTGCTTCTCAGCAGCTCGGTCCACATACTCCTCTGCATACTGTGAGTTAGGGTTGCTTAACGTTCATCTGGGAAAACAGTGTGCGTTATCTCACTAGATTTATAATGTAAAGTGTTTAGAAACCCACACCAACACGAGAATACATCAACACATTTCTATATGCTGTTTGTTGTACATCGCGATAATAAAAGTTTAAACCCTCAGCTTGCATGTGGCCAAATATTAAAATTAAATAGATTTAAATGTTGTTGAATCACACTGTATTTGCTGAATCACGCACCGCTGGCACTCTGTAGGTATTTGTTATAATACTTAAGGTACTTAAAGTGCCCCTATTATGCCATTTTTAAGGCTGCTAATATTGTTTTATGAGTCTCCTAAAACAGGTTTACATGAATCCAAGGTTAAAAAAAAAATCAATTTAGTTTGACCTCATTTCTAAATGTGCGAAGCAGTTAAAAAAAAATCAGTCTCTCTAAACCCATCCTTTCCGTGAGCCCTCACTGCTGTGATTGGTCAGATGGCGCAGTCCTTTGTGATTGGTCTACAGCATACAGTGAGTATCGGAAACGAAACGCCCATTGCCATAACAGAATGACAGAGACTTGTCAATATATAGAAAAGATTGGACCTTAACAGTTCCAGCCGGAGTCTGTTGATGAAACGGTTGAAGTGGCTGATCAACAAGAGCAGGAGCAGGACGTTTTAGAAGCGCTCGTCCACGGCATAATACAACAAATGTACAAAATTAGTTGTAAATTGACTATTAGTGTTTATACTTAATATCCGTGACAGAGTTCAAGATATATCCTTCAATATTACTATTGGAGCTGCCCGTTTCAAATGATTATTTAACAGCAAGCAAACTATGCAAAAGCGGCAGTGCTTCCGGTGCACTCCGTGTCCAAATTCACTCACTCGTTTTCATTCACTCCTTCAAGTGAACTGTATGAGTGGACTAATGTAAGGAATAGTGAATGAGGGTATAGGGGGCGATTTCGGATACAGCCAGCGTCTTCTCGACATGATGTTAACCACACAGAAATTTTACTGGGTTTGTGAACGGGCAAGTTGTTCGCGAGAATGTGGGCAGACATTATGCAAATGTGTTACTTCGTGACGTATAGCCGTAACAGAATAAGATTCGAATTCCTGACAACTTGTTTAGGTGATTGTGAGCCGACTCCTTTTTTTTTTTTTTTTTTTTTTTTTTTTTTTTGATAGACAATAATTTTATTTATTGTGCACTGTCGGCTTCACAACTTTGCAGATATTTTATGTTCACATACAGCTACATGACACACTGCATGAAAGGTAATATTCGAAAAGGCATAATAGGGGCACTTTAAGTTGGTTATATTATGTCAAGACCTATATTTAAGGCATATAAAGGCAATATATTTAAATATAGTCATACTAAAGCCTGTTTTTCACTTAGGTCTATTTTTATTACAAAAAAATATCAGATTACTCGCATGCTTGTCAAATTAAATTTATGCAATGGTGAAAAAATTGTCAAAATACATGGGGGTAAAGATGTGAAAAACCATGTTCGGTATTCGGCCCTCGGCCCTTGGCCCAGTGTTTCATTTCGTTCAGCTTTCGCAGAGAATTTTAATTTCAGTGCATCCCTAGAAATTATAATAAAGCTGATTCATTGATTGTTAAAGTAATTGATTATTAAAATAGTGATGATTTTTTTTTTTCCAGTTAAGCCCCTTGGTTTGTGAGTCAGACTGTGTATGTTTTCAGAGCTGTAAATTATTATGATGTGTATGTTGTTGATTTTTCAGATTGGAGTCATGTCACAGTTCTGCGAATTCAGCCGTGGAGATGACCACCTCCAGAAGCTCTCTGTCCTCCGGCCGGGATCTGGGCTTCTGGTGTCCCCTTCAGCTGAAGACTCGGCCCGGTCAGGGCGGCTCTTTCCTCGGGGCTAAAGACTGTGCTCCGCCGTGCCACAACATGTACCTTAAACCTCAAGAAGTTCAGTTCGCCAAGACCTTCATCGGCGTGTGTTCCATTGTGTGCTTATGTGCAACTCTGTTCACATTTTTAACCTTCCTCATTGATGTGAAGCGCTTTCGCTACCCTGAGCGGCCCATCATCTTCTACTCCGTCTGCTACAGTTTCGTCTCTCTGGTCTATTTTGTTGGTTTTCTGCTGGGTAATGAGGCGGCCTGTAACGAGCCGAGTCTGCCAGGCCGCGTGTGGACGGCTGTGCTGGGAGCCCAGAGTCGCGTCTGCTCGCTGCTCTTCATGCTGCTGTATTTCTTCTCCACTGCGGGAATGGTGTGGTGGGTGGTTCTGACCATCACCTGGTTTCTGGCCGCGGGGCCGAAGTGGAGCTGTGAAGCTATAGAGAAGAAGGCGGTGTGGTTCCACACAGTGTCCTGGGGTCTTCCCGGAGCGCTCACCATCATGCTGCTGGCACTGGAGAAGGTGGAGGGAGATGGCATCAGCGGCGTGTGTTTTGTGGGTCTCTACGATCTCACGGTGCTCCGCTGGTTTGTGGTAGCTCCGCTGGCCATCTCCGTGCTGGCCGGCCTCTCGCTGCTGCTCGCTGGCATCATGTCTCTGAACCGCGTCCGTCAGGTGATCCAGCATGACGAGCAAAACCAGGAGAAGCTGAAGAAGTTCATGATCCGCATCGGCGTGTTCAGCGGCCTGTACCTGCTGCCTCTGCTGGTGCTGCTGGGCTGCTATCTGTTCGAACAAGCCCACCGCAGCCGCTGGGAGAACAGCTGGATCCACCGGCACTGCCAGGAATACAGCATTCCCTGCTCCCGCCGCGTGAGACCCTAGTCCTGACCTGTAGATGCTGACATTACCAGAGCATTTAGTCTCCCACTGATTGACTTCTGTTTTGTTTTTTTTGTAGAGTATTGATGTGGAGCAGCCTGAGCTCTCGCTGTTTCTCATTAAATATCTGATGACGCTGGTGGTGGGAATATCAGCCGTGTTCTGGGTCAGCAGTAAGAAAACCTGCTCCGAGTGGGCGTCATTCTTCAAGAGAAAACGCAAGAAAGAGTAAGACTACTAACACAGCCATTCATGACATAGAAAGAGTGTTTAGTTTGTCTCCACTTGCAGTGCATATGATGTAAACAACAAATAAATCACCCACATGCAAAGGTATTGATATGGGTGCAAAATGGTGTTCACAGCAGGGCTTCAAGTTTAGGAAGCTAATTTTTGCATGTGTAAAAACTGTATAATAAATGTTTTCCTTCTGTTTGTGCTTCAGTCCCATCAGCGAGAGTCGGCGCGTTCTGCAGGAGTCCTGCGAGTTCTTCCTCAAGCACAACAGCCGCGTGCAGCACAAATCCTCCTCGCACAAGCTGAAGGTCATATCCAAGTCCATGGGCACCAGTACAGGCATGAACACACCTGCCACCAGTAACCACGGCAACACTCCTGTCTCCACGGCGATGCGCAACCACTGCATTCCAAGCCAGAGCATCTCTGATCCGCATCGTTCCTCGGAGACGTCCGCTCAGGAGCGCATCGGATCAGCGGCAGCCGCTGAGAGACACAGTAAAGCCAACAGTTCCAGCCGCATCAGCAGCCACACTCAAACCTCACACAGGTCTGTTTAGATGAGACAGCCTTCCACTAGCAACATCAATACTAAGAGTATTAAAAGTATCAAATAGCTCTTACTTTATATTAAAGAATTTGTATAAATACAAGCTTCACATTTCAGAATGTTTTCTGTCCCGCTCATCTGTCCATGCTTGAGAGACCAATAAGATGAACTAGTTGAACCTGCAACATTTCTTTCATTTGACAGAAGATCTCAACAGGGCACGTATTCACAAAACATTTTCTTACCACTAAGTGTTCTCCTAAATAGCAGTAAAAGTTTTTAGCAAAGAGTTTTCTCTTAAACCCTATTCACAAAGCTGCTGAGACAAACTTTACTAAGGAATAGAGAGAAGTCTTGAGATCAGAGCAAGGGGGCGGGGTTTACCTCGTTGCTATGATGTCAGCATGCTTATTAATTATGCACACAGTGATTGGCTGATAGTCTCTGTCAGAGATTTATTCATAGGAATATTGTAGAGCACCATATGTTGCCGTATTCAAATATAGGTTTAAAAATAAAAAAATTTAATTTCCACATTCAAATAAAGGTTTAAAAATGCAGGCTAAGTGTCACTAATTAAGTATATGTTCAGCTAATTGTCAGCCTCTTACATGTGTGCTTCTCATAATTAGTGAATATGCAAATAAACAGCCTTTTAATTAACAGAGTAGAATAATCACGGCTGACAGTAAGAAATGCAAACGTGAAAGAAAAGCAAACTGGACACAAGAACAGCTGTTTCTTCTTGCCCAGCTGGTTAATGAAAACAAGGATATAATCAAAGGAGCTGGGGTAACCTCCAGAACCAAAGGTGATACCTTTATAAAAACTCATTATCGTCTAATATTTCCAAAATGCTTACGTTCCGAGGCAGATAGTTTGTGGTTCAGTCTTAGTGTCTTAGGACTCCTCTTCACTACTCTGAACCTTTCACAGATTTAGGAGCTAGTTTTAGCACTAAAACACTTTGTGAAATACTCTTGAAGCATAAATTTAGGAGTCCTAAATTTAGGACTGACATGCCCATTATTTTAAAGATTTTTTCCTAAATCGGCGAGTTATGAGCTTAAGATGTTTTGTGAATACGGCCCCAGATGTTTAGTTTTTCTCACCGTTTTTAACACCTACTGTAATTGCTTTTTGAAGGTTGACACACAACGATGATTTGCTGGAGGCTGACCAGAGCCCCGCCCACTGCACCAACACCCAATGAAATCTCAGGATCGGCTTTGCGTCTGAATGGAGGTGAAGTAGAGAGACTCCTGGCTCTGCCTTCCTTGTTATCTGTGCATTTTCATTATTGATGTCCGCATCACTGGAAGATTCGTTTAAATTCCTGTACACTACTGTAAGTTATAATGTTCTAATGGTGATGCAGCTCATATTTACTGACGGGTTCTATATAGACTTTCAATCTGAATTTCAATTTGTCAGTTTTTGTAGGAACAAGATTACACATTTGTAAACTTTAAGTGATTCATCACTGGAATAGTCTCAACACTGAAACTTCTGACCTGAATCTGTGAACAAAAGCAACAGATTTAATTCAAGATTTACTCTTAAATGAGAGGCTCTAAAAATTTCTACAGAATTTGCATAAGTGCTCTAACTGTATGCCAAAAACACTTCCCAATAGAATAAACTGATAAAGCGGCAATATTGTTTACAAATACCAACTTTCTCTGTTCTCTAGTAAAATTTAGTCTTCAAATTAAAATGAAGATTAAGGCATTTAACATTTCAGTTGTATCTCAGCTTTTCTTTCAAAAAGATCTTTTTGACGTTGCTTTGCAAAAATTGCTTTTTTTGACGTAATGTGGGCAGACCATAGGCGGGAAAGCGACTTTTAATTTTTGACAGGAATTAAAATTAAGCTGTGAGAAGTAAAGTGCGTTCAATGGATTGTACTTTATTTTAACAACATGCTAATCGTTCAGCTAATAAAACATCTAAAAAAACAAAAAACAAACTTTCAGTAGACAAAAAAAAAATCTATGAAAGTGTTTTGAATGTTTTGCAGTCCAGTAGCTTTATACCGTACATGCCATTGTAAAGACTGTTCTGTTTTCAGTGTTAAATGCAATATGGCATCTGCTTCGACTGAGGTCTGTTGATGTTCATTATAATGTCAGTTGTTTGTTTTTTGCACCTTGTGTAGTTACCAAAATACTCGTATCTAACAAGTCCCTCTTATACAGTAAATAAAAGGTGTGCAAATATATTGGGTGGAGGATAGAATGTCAGTTGATTAGATTTGTAGTATCATTGTAATATCATATTGTAATATTATCAATTGCATATTGTATAATGAATCTAGCAGATGAAGAATTGCTTTATCTGTCTGTCATGTTTTATAGTGCAAGGCTTATTTTAAAATAAAGTTTCTTAGTTTTCAGCATGTGGTCTTTATTTCTCATATCCTGAAGTGTAATTGTGCAGTTTATTTTTTTTTTTTTTTTTTATATAACTCTTTACTTTCCCTTACTGTTCTATGAAATGAAGATTGAGGATGTGTATAATGTAATCAGTTTACTTTGCTCATGGCAGCTCTATTTTGCTTCAAGTTTGAGGAGTCAGACAGCGCTGAATCAAAAATTGCTGCTGCGGTGCTGCTTTTAAAAATATTTTAGCAGAATATACATTTGAATGTCCATCAATGGAGAAGGACTACACACATCTACATCAGCTTCTGAAGCTAAACAGAACTAACTCTGGACCTGTAGAGTTCAGGGGCCCGTTTCAATAAGGAGGTTCAACCAACTCTGAGTTTAAACTTGAACTCTGAGTTGACTTACTCTGAGATGGGAAACTCAGAGTTTTCGGTTAAAGAACAGCTGAATTGTGTTAGTTTACTCAACTCTGAGTAGGTTGACTCTGAGTTAAGCGCGTGCACCACGACTATGAAAAGTCATTACGATTCACCATGGCAAGAGCTCCCGCCAAAAAGATGTCAGCGTATCGTCCTCACCGCGTGATGAGGGGAGATGCGAATAGTTAATAAAACAGAGCTGCTGCTTCACCATCAGACTCTCTGTATTTTCTTCATGAACATATAAAGCATTGCAACACATTTTATCAAGTTTTTTTTCCATCTCAACATAGCTGAAACATGAGTGACATGAGTGTTTAAACTACATGAAATATATTTTTAACTGGCAACATGTTCATGGTACTTTCCTTTAAAATGTTCTTTCAAACATATGAACAGTACAGGCATTCAAACACTTTATACAGGTCCTTCTCAAAAAATTAGCATATTGTGATAAAGTTAATTATTTTCTATAATGTACTGATAAACATTAGACTTTCATATATTTTAGATTCATTACAACACAACTGAAGTAGTTCAAGCCTTTTATTGTTTTAATATTGATGATTTTGGCATACAGCTCATGAAAACCCAAAATTCCTATCTCAAAAAATTAGCATATTTCATCCGACCAATAAAAGAATGGCCATTATGTTCATTTATGCACTCAATACTTGGTCGGGAATCCTTTTGCAGAAATGACTGCTTCAATGCGGCGTGGCATGGAGGCAATCAGCCTGTGGCACTGCTGAGGTGTTATGGAGGCCCAGGATGCTTCGATAGCGGCCTTAAGCTCATCCAGAGTGTTGGGTCTTGCGTCTCTCAACTTTCTCTTCACAATATCCCACAGATTCTCTATGGGGTTCAGGTCAGGAGAGTTGGCAGGCCAATTGAGCACAGTAATACCATGGTCAGTAAACCATTTACCAGTGGTTTTGGCACTGTGAGCAGGTGCCAGGTCGTGCTGAAAAATGAAATCTTCATCTCCATAAAGCTTTTCAGCAGATGGAAGCATGAAGTGCTCCAAAATCTCCTGATAGCTAGCTGCATTGACCCTGCCCTTGATAAAACACAGTGGACCAACACCAGCATCACTGACTGTGGGTACTTGACACTGGACTTCAGGCATTTTGGCATTTCCCTCTCCCCAGTCTTCCTCCAGACTCTGGCACCTTGATTTCCGAATGACATGCAAAATTTGCTTTCATCCGAAAAAAGTACTTTGGACCACTGAGCAACAGTCCAGTGCTGCTTCTCTGTAGCCCAGGTCAGGCGCTTCTGCCGCGGTTTCTGGTTCAAAAGTGGCTTGACCTGGGGAATGCGGCACCTGTAGCCCATTTCCTGCACACGCCTGTACACGGTGGCTCTGGATGTTTCTACTCCAGACTCAGTCCACTGCTTCCGCAGGTCCCCCAAGGTCTGGAATCGGTCCTTCTCCACAATCTTCCTCAGGGTCCGGTCACCTCTTCTCGTTGTGCTGCGTTTTCTGCCACACTTTTTCCTTCCCACAGACTTCCCACTGAGGTGCCTTGATACAGCACTCTGGGAACAGCCTATTCGTTCAGAAACTTCTTTCTGTGTCTTACCCTCTTGCTTGAGGGTGTCAATGATGGCCTTCTGGACAGCAGTCAGGTCGGCAGTCTTACCCATGATTGCGGTTTTGAGTAATGAACCAGGCTGGGAGTTTTTAAAAGCCTCAGGAATCTTTTGCAGGTGTTTAGAGTTAATTAGTTGATTCAGATGATTAGGTTAATAGCTCGTTTAGAGAACCTTTTCATGATATGCTAATTTTTTGAGATAGGAATTTTGGGTTTTCATGAGCTGTATGCCAAAATCATCAATATTAAAACAATAAAAGGCTTGAACTACTTCAGTTGTGTTGTAATGAATCTAAAATATATGAAAGTCTAATGTTTATCAGTACATTACAGAAAATAATGAACTTTATCACAATATGCTAATTTTTTGAAAAGGACCTGTACATTCGTTTTGCGTTTGCCAGAAGAGCTATAGAGTCTGGGAATGTGTCGTCACAGCGGCAATGCATTCTGGGAATTTAGGTCACGGGAGCTACCGCGGAGACTGGATAATATAGTGAATATAGACTTTGATATTATTTAATATTTCTATTATCTACTTAAGATCGCGTTGGAGTGGTTAAGGCTCACTTCATTTGCATCATTCACACATACATAATTTGCCATAGCCCTATACACGGCTGGTGTGAAAAACGTGCTTTTTTCAGCCTTAGAATGCTGAAAAAGCAGAGGTATTTCCTGCAGACATTAATGCCATAAGTTAGCCCTTATCAGTGTCTGCATGAAATACCTCTGCTTTTCGATTAACGCTGTGTTGATACAGTAAGCGTTAATCATTCAACACGATCTTAAGTTGAATCACATAAACATAAAATAATAGCCTATAAAATGTCTACATTCACACTCGGATGAAAGTTAAACTGAAACTCGGTAACAACTCAAATAAGATATGGCTTAATAATTGATCTCTGTAGATTTAATATACAGTGATTTGCATTAAACTGTTTGCCCTCACACTACAAATAAAAGAAAATCATATATGGAAATATTATCTGTGGCAGTTCTTTGATCCCAGGCCACTTGTTTGTAAGGATTAAGTTTCATTCATTCATTTATTTGATCGTTTATCATTGTTCGATCTTCAACTTGGTTCATTATTTATTTGCACAGCATCCACAAAACACAACGATTCAAAGCGGCTTACAGTAAGTTCTGTTACCTCTATAATGGCTTCATTCATTGCACTGAGCAGATTTACTGGGCAATATATTAATATATATTAAGAATCAGAATCAGAATCAGAATGAGCTTTATTGGCCAAGTATGTTTACACATACAAGGAATTTGTTATAGTGACAGAAGCTCCACAGTGCAACAGAAGGACAGTAACAGGACAGGACACAGGTAATGAAACAAAATAACAGGAAATAGCCAATAACCAATGTACAAAGCAGCAAAAAAAAATAAAAAATACACAATATATAATATATAATATAGGCGACTATGTATGTACAGGTCAAGTATGTGCAAATTAGAAATGAGAAAATAAAATAAGTGAGTGTGGTGAATGGATAATGTATTAGTTGTCAAGTCAAGTCACCTTTATTTATATAGCGCTTTTTACAATGCAAATTGTGTCAAAGCACTGCACAATATCACAAAAGGAAAATAATGTGTCAATAAGTTTAAATAGTGTCTTTGCAATAAGGTCGGCGATATCGCTGGAAATGAAGCGTCCCCAACTAAGCAAGCCAGAGGCGACAGCGGCAAGGAACCAAAACTCCATCGGTGATAGAATGGAGAAAAAAACCTTGGGAGAAACCAGGCTCAGTCGGGGGGCCAATTCTCCTCTGGCCAACAAACCAGTAGTTCAGTTCCAAACCGCAGCAAGTCAGATTGAATGGGCTCAGCTGGTTCCAGTGGTCTTTTCCGATGGCTGTCTAAGTGGTGGGGTCCTCAATGGGGATCTGTCTCTGGCGTTCATCCAGGTGTTTGGCCTCTGCCTACGATCAGGGACACATACGTCATCTCCCGGCGCTGATCCTCCATCTCAGGTGTTCGGTCATCTTAGATCATGTAGTGGTTGGATCCAGACTGAAGTTCTGTAATTCCTGGCTACCACGGGATGTTAATCCCGTGGCAGAAACGTAGAGACAAGCAGAGACATGATTAGCGTAGCTGCTGTTCCATCTAAGCAAAAATAAATTGTTCAACCCAAGCTAAAGAATAATAATAATGTACATTTGATCAGATATAACTGCAGTACAAGATTATAAAATGCATTATGTGTATGCTTGACTAAAGAGATATGTCTTTAATCTAGATTTAAACAGAGAGAGTGTGTCTGAACCCCGAATGTTATCAGGAAGGCTATTCCAGAGTTTGGGAGCCAAATGTGAAAAAGCTCTACCTCCTTTATTGGACTTTGCTATCCTAGGTACTACCAAAAGTCCAGAGTTTTGCGACCTTAGAGAGCGGGTTGGATTGTAGCGTGGTAGAAGACAAGTTAGGTACGCAGGTGCTAAATCATTTAGGGCCTTATAGGCAAGTAATAATATTTTGTAAATGATACGGAACTTAATAGGTAGCCAGTGCAGAGACTGTAAAATTGGAGTAATATGATCATATTTTCTTGATCTGGTAAGAACTCTAGCCGCTGCATTTTGGACTATCTGTAGCTTGTTTATTGAAGATGCAGGACAACCACCTAACAGTGCATTACAATAGTCCAGTCTAGAGGTCATGAATGCATGAACTAGCTTTTCTGCATCAGAAACAGGTAGCATGCTTCGAAGCTTGGCAATGTTTCTAAGATGGAAGAATGCTGTTTTTGTAACATGGGAAATATGATTTTCAAAGGACAAATTGCTGTCTAAAATAACACCCAGATTTTTGACTTTAGAGGACGTGACAGTGCATCCGTCTAGTTGCAAATTATAATCCACGAGATTCTGTGTACTGTTTTTTGGTCCAATAAGTAATATCTCTGTCTTGTCTGAATTTAGTAGGAGGAAATTATTGGTCATCCAATCTTTTACACTTTTTACACAATCTATTATCTTAGATAGTTGAGAAGTTTCATCTGGTCTTGTTGAGATATATAATTGAGTATCATCAGCATAACAATGAAAACTTATCCCGTGTTTTCTAATAATATTTCCAAGGGGCAACATGTAAATTGAAAATAGCAGAGGACCTAGGACAGATCCTTGTGGTACTCCATACTTTACTGGTGATAATTGAGATGACTCTCCATTTAAATGGACAAAGTGGTAGCGATCGGACAGGTAGGATCTAAACCATCTTAAAGCTTGTCCTTGAATACCAATATATTTTTGTAATCGATCTATGAGTATATTATGGTCTATAGTGTCAAACGCAGCACTAAGATCAAGTAATACTAGCAATGAGGTGCAGCCTTGATCTGAAGCAAGTAGTAAGTCATTCGTAATTTTAACAAGTGCAGTTTCTGTACTATGATTGGGCCTGAAACCTGATTGAAATTCTTCATAGAGATCATTTTTTTGCAAAAAGGAGCATAGTTGAGTAGACACAACTTTTTCTAAAATTTTTGACATAAACGGAAGATTTGAAATGGGTCTGTAATTTGCCAGTTCATTTGAATCTAGTTGTGGTTTCTTAATAAGAGGCTTAATAACCGCCACCTTGAATGGTTTTGGGACGTGACCTAAATATAACGATGAGTTAATAATATTGAGAAGCGGTTTTTCTGCTACGGGTAACAACTCTTTCAGTAGTTTAGTGGGTACAGGATCTAATAAACACGTTGTTGGTTTAGATGTACTGATAAGTTTATTTAGCTCTTCCTGTCCTATAGTTGTAAAGCACGGCATTTTTTCTTTGGGTGCGATGAATGAAGCTGAAATACTAGACGCAGTAGAATCTACATTTGATATTGTATTTCTGATGTTATCAATTTTATCAGTAAAGAAATTCATAAAGTCATGACTATTAAACTGTGGGGGAATATTTAGATCGGGCGGTGTCTGTTTATTTGTTAGTCTAGCCACTGTGCTAAATAAGAACCTTGGATTGTTTTGGTTATTATCTATGAGTTTGCGGATATGCTCTACCCTGGCGGCTTTTAGAGCCTGTCTATAGCTGGACATACTGTTTTTCCACGCAATTCTACAAACTTCTAATTTAGTTTTTCTCCATTTGCGCTCAAGAATACGAGTTTCTTTCTTGAGAGAATGGGTATAACTGTTGTACCATGGCGCAGTGCGTTTTTCTCTAACCTTTTTCAGTTTGAGGGGGGCAACAGCTTCCAATGTATTAGAGAAGATAGTGCCCATGTTGCTAGTCATTTCGTCTAGTTCATGCGTATTTATGGGTACACAGAGCAGTTGAGATAAATCAGGCAGGTTATTTGTGAATCTGTCTTTGGTGGCTGGAACAATAGTTCTGCCCAGACGATAACGCGGAGCCATATAACTAATATCAGTAATAGGCAGCATGCACGATACAAGGAAATGATCAGTAATATCGTCACATTGAGGTACGATATCTATATCAGTAAGATCAAGTCCATGCGATATAATTAAATCTAGCGTATGATTAAAACGATGAGTGGGCCCGGTGACGTTTTGCTTGACTCCAAAAGAGTTTATTAGGTCAGTAAACGCAAGTCCTAACGCATCATTTGTATTATCAACGTGAATGTTAAAATCTCCGACAATTAGTAGTTTATCAACATTAACTAGTAGATCTGAGAGGAAATCTGCAAATTCTTTTAGGAAATCTGTATATGGCCCTGGCGGTCTATACACAGTAGCCAGAGCAAGAGATAAGAGAGATTTATTTTGCATATCTAACAGTGACACATTAAGCAGAAGTAGTTCGAATGAGTTAAACCTCCTGTATCCTGTTTTCTGAGTAACATTGAGAATATCACTATATATTGTTGCAACACCGCCGCCACGACCAGTCTGACGGGGCTCATGTTTATAACAGTAGCTTGGTGGAGTAGACTCATTTAGACCAAAATATTCATTTGGTTTAAGCCAGGTTTCAGTTAGGCAGAGTACATCAAAATGATTATCTGTGATCATTTCATTTACAATAACTGCTTTGGGTGCGAGTGATCTAATGTTTAAGAGTCCAAGTTTTAAAAATTGTTTTTGTTCATTTATTTTGCGTTTTTCTGGTTTGATCACGGTCAGATTTTTTCTAGATCCTGCATTGAATTTATATTTTGATCTCGCTATTCGGGGAACAGACACAGTCTTTATAGATTGGACAACGCAATTACTTCTATTTTTTAAGTGGGTTGAACAAAAGTCATCATGGCAGTTATTTGAGAGTTGGCTTACTAGTCAGATGGAGCGTAGCATCCTGGAGATGTTGTCCGACAGGAGTTCCGCTCCGACTCTGCTGGGGTGCAGGCCATCAGCACGGAAAAGCCTAGGACGCTCCCAGAAAAGATTCCAATTATTAACAAAGAGCAGTTTCTGTTCTTTACACCATGACGATAACCATTCGTTTAAAGCAAAAAGTCTACTGAACCTTTCGTTTCCTTGTCGATACGTGGGAAGCGGTCCTGACACGATGATCGTCGCCGCGGGCGATGTGCTGCGTACCGTCTCGATCAGGCTCTTGTAGTCCCTCTTCAGTGTCTCCGTCTGCCGCAGCTTGATGTCGTTGGCCCCCGCGTGCAGCACGACAGCACCGATGTTCTCGTTGCCCTTCAGGATCGCAGGTATCTGCGCAGAAACATCGAGAACACGTGCACCGGGGAAACAGTGAGTGTGCACTTTACCTTCAGCTGACGTAGCACGGACGTGCCGGACGATGGAGCTTCCCACGACAACAGCATCGTGTTCCGTCTCGCGGAGGGGGGCGAAGCGGTTCCGGGTGGAGATGAAGGACATCTGGGAAGATCGCGTTCTGGGTGCACAGGGTCTGTGCAAAGAAACACACGGAGTAGGGGTGGTGGGGATGTTAGAAGCGTGTACTTTACCTTCAGCTAGCGTAGCACGGACGTGCCGGACAATGGAGTCTCCAACGATCACAATGTCGCGTTCTGTCTCGTGGAGGGGGGCGAATTTGTTCCTAGTGGAGATCTCGAAGACAGGGGGGGGGGAAGTCGTCACCCGAGGCCTGGCTCGCGTCCTCCGCTGCTGCAGCACCCAGGGTCCGTGGCGTCCTGGCGCCGGAGTGAAGGACATCTGGGAAGATCGAGTCCTGGGTGCACAGGGTCTGTGCAGAGAAACACACGGAGTAGAGGTGGTGGGAGTGTTAGCAGCGTGCTGTATACTTACCCCGGACTTGTGAGCGTCAGCCCGGGATGTTTCCAGCGCGGCTCTCCGTTCCTTCAGCTGGGCCTTTTTCTCCAGCAGGTCGCGGATCTGTTTCTCCACGGCCTCCAGCTCCAGCTGCACCGAATGCAGCTCGAACGTGTCCTCACCTGCACTCAGAGGTAGACACAAATCCGCCATTTAAGCAAGTAACAGTGAAACGATAGTAATATGTGTGAATAGAGGATTTGCAATGTAAGCGAGATTAGCGGTTGCCACGCTGCCGATGCTAACGGGCTATAAGCTAATAGCAGATTCGAGAATCAGAATAAAACTAGTGATAAACAGGCGCTCTGATCGGATTTGTTATAGAACGCTATAGTGGATATATTCATACGTTATAGAAAAGCCGTTTGACTAAGGCAATCGAAGCCCCACTGTCGTCGTTAATGCAGGTTCAGTGGCAAACGGTTCAATATAGCGCACTAACTAACAACCCGACCAAACGCGCCAACCCGTTTGACTAAGGCAATCAAGCCCCACTGTCGTCGTTAAAGCAGATTCAGTGGCAAACGGGATCACGTTAGAAAAAACAAAACAAAAAAGGCGAAAAGGGCAAGGCCCTGTGTGTGTGTGTGTGTGTGATCTCAGTCTGGGTGTGTCCCGGAAGCGGAAGCGGATAGAATGCGGAAAAGCGGCTCCTGTCTATTGTGTTGTTGTGTGTTCTACGTTTATTTATTGAGTGTTCATGAGATGTATTGACTGAGGGAAGAAACTGTTCCTGTGTCTGGTCGTTCTGGTGCTCAGAGCTCTGTAGCGTCGACCAGATGGTAACAGTTCAAAGAGGTTGTGTGCTGGATGTGAGGGGTCCAGAGTGATTTTACCAGCCTTTTTGCTCACTCTGGATAAGTACAGTTCTTGGAGAGTGGGGAGGGTTGTACCAATGATTCGCTCAGCAGTCCGGACTACCCTCCGTAGTCTTCTGAGGTCAGATTTGGTAGCTGAGCTGAACCAGACAGTTATTGAGGTGCAGAGGATGGATTCAATGATGGCAGAGTAGAACTGTTTCAGTAAGTCCTGTGGCAGGTTGAACTTCCTCAGCTGGCGAAGAAAGTACAACCTCTGCTGGGCCTTCCTGACAATGGAGTCAATGTGAATATCCCACTTCAGGTCCTGAGAGATGGTGGTGCCCAGGAATCTGAATGACTCCACTGCAGTCACGGTGCTGTTCATGATGGTGAGTGGGGGGAGAGCAGGGGGGTTTCTCCTGAAGTCCACGATCATCTCCACAGTTTTGAGCGTGTTAAGCTCCAGGTTGTTGAGACTGCACCAGACAGCCAGCTCCTTAACCTCCTGTCTGTAAGCAGACTCGTCACCGTCCTGGATGAGGCCGATCAGTGTGGTGTCGTCTGCGAACTTCAGGAGCTTGACAGAGGGGTCTTTAGATGTGCAGTCGTTGGTGTAGAGGGAGAAGAGCAGTGGGGAGAGTACGCAGCCCTGAGGAGCTCCAGTGCTGATGGTTCGAGTGCTGGATGTGAATTTGCCAAGCTTTACTAACTGCTGTCTGTCTGTCAGGAAGCTGTTGATCCACTGGCAGACGGAGGTGGGGACGGAGAGCTGAGTTAGTTTATTTTGAAGGGTTTCCGTGATAATGGTGTTAAAAGCAGAGCTGAAGTCCACAAACAGGATCCTCACATAAGTCCCTGGTCTGTCCAGATGCTGCAGGATGAAGTGCAGTCCCATGTTGACTGCATCATCCACAGACCTGTTTGCTCTGTAGGCAAACTGCAGGGGGTCCAGTAAGGGTCCAGTGATGTCCTTCAGATGAGCCAGAACCAGTCTTTCGAATGATTTCATGGCTACAGACGTTAGTGCCACAGGTCTGTAGTCATTAAGTCCAGTAATTTTGTGTTTCTTTGGGACGGGGATGATGGTGGAGCGTTTGAAGCATGAGGGGACTTCACACAGCTCCAGTGATCTATTGAAGATCTGTGTGAAGATGGGGGCCAGCTGCTCAGCACAGATTTTTAGGCAGGCTGGTGACACACCATCTGGACCAGGTGCTTTCCGTCTTTTGTTCTTCCTGAAGACCTGGCACACATCGTCTTCGCTGATTTGAATTGTAGGTGTGGGGGAGAGAGGGGTTGCTGGAGGTGTGAATGGTTGTGTGGAGGGGTGTTCTGGGCGGGTGTGGGGTGATCGTTCAAAACGACAAAAGAACTCGTTTAAGTCGTCTGCCAGGTGTTGATTCTCCAGAGTGCTGGGGGGTGGTGTTTTGTAGCTGGTGATGTCCTTTAATCCTAGCCACACTGAAGCCGGATCGCTGGAAGAGAATTTGTTCCTGAGCTTGTCAGAATAATTCCTCTTTGCCACTCTGATCTCCTTTTCCAGTGTGTATTTGGCCTGTTTGTACAAGACTTTATCCCCCTTTCTGTGAGCATCTTCTTTGGCCTGACGGAGCTGTCTGAGTTTGGCAGTGAACCATGGTTTGTCATTGTTGTAGAATAGATGAGTCCTGGTAGGAATGCACATGTCCTCACAGAAACTGATATAAGATGTTACAGTCTCTGTGAGCTCGTCCAGGTCATTTGCCGCAGCTTCAAAAACAGACCAATCAGTCAGGTCGAAACAGGCTTGTAAATCCCGCTCTGTTTCGTTAGTCCATCTTTTAACAGATCTTAATACAGGCTTCGCAGACTTAAGTTTCTGCCTGTAGGATGGAATAAGATGAACCAAACAGTGATCAGAGAGTCCTAAAGCTGCTCGTGGAACCGAGTGATATGCGTCCTTTATTGTTGTGTAACAGTGATCCAATATATTACTGTCTCTGGTGGGACATGTAACATGCTGTCTGTATTTTGGCAGTTCACGGGAGAGATTTGCTTTATTAAAGTCCCCGAGAATGATTAAAACAGAGTCCGGGTGTTGTTGTTCACTCTCTGTGATCAGATCAGCGAGTTTCTGTAGAGCTGTGCTCACGTGCGCTTGCGGTGGAATGTAAACACTCACGAGAATGAACGAGCAGAACTCCCGCGGCGAATAGAACGGCTTGCAGTTAATGAAGAGCGTTTCTAGATCTGAGCAGCACATCTTCTTTAACACAGTTACATCTGTACACCACCTCTCATTGATGTAAAAGCATGTCCCGCCGCCGCGCGATTTCCCCGTTGATTCTGTGTCCCGATCTGCTCTTATCAGCTGGTAATTAGGCAGATGGATCGCGCTGTCCGGTATGTCGCCATTCAACCAGGTTTCCGTGAAACACAGAGCAGCAGAGTTAGAAAAGTCCTTGTTTGTCCGGGAGAGCAGAAGGAGTTCGTCCGTTTTGTTGGGTAGAGAGCGGAGATTCGCCAGATGGATGCTAGGTAACGCCGTTCTAAATCCGCGCTGACGAAGTTTCACGAGCGCGCCGGCTCTCTTTCCCCGTCTGCGCCTCCTGTAGCGTTTGACCAGAGCTACGGCTCCGCCAACTACAATGTCCAGCAAAACGTCCGAAAAATCAAAAACCGGTAGAAGATTTTGTGGTGTGTTCTGCCGAATGTTCAGCAGATCATCCCTGGTAAAGCTGATCTTATTTGAAAAACAAAAAACAGGAAAAACAAACAAAAACAATACAAACACTGAGGAGCAACGCACAATAGCTGCCATCAGCGGCTCCATTTTGTCCAAATAATATACAAAGTTATTGACAGTTATTAAGAATTAAAGTTACGCATTGACAGAAGTATGCGCGCTGATGTGGTGATTTCAAAAACTAAATAAAAATAAAATAGAAAATAATAATTAATAAATAAATGTGTAAAACCAAGGGAAAAAATGCACTTTATATCTGTGACGATTAATGTTCCCGGTTCAGCCTTGAATGATTCATTGATTGCTTGATTGTTCTTCCCTGGGAAGTGTTCAGCTGTTTGAGGAGGGGGCGCGTGTTCTCGAAGTCAATGACTGCGATGTAATGTATTTTAGCGAAATACAGATATAATACATTTGTGATAAATGTGACAAAAACGGTATCAGTTATAAATGTGTGTCCTAAAAGTTAAATAGTTCATTTTCATATACTTTCCTGTATTTAAAAAATGCAGATGGCATTCCAATGAGCTTATCAGTTAAAATGTGTTCATCGAATCGATTGTAACAGTTCATTAAGTCATGTTAAAGTGTCAGTTCATGTGTACCAGTAGCTGTCATTCCTCTCTAATATATCTATCTATAATTATATTTTCACTATATATATATATATATATATATAGTGAGAATATAATTATATATATAGTGAAAATATAATTATACATATATATACGTATATGTATATATATATATATATATATATATATATATATATATATATATATATATATCTGTGAATGCAAGTGAGATATATATATATATAATGCAGTTACAGCCAGAGGGAATCGAGGCTTCGTCAGGACAGCATTCTTTTAATGCGTGGAGAATAGTAATTAATTACAAAACATTTTAATATGAAGAGGTGCTCTTTGGTTTTCAACTGCAATAAATATTCTCACTAACAAAATCAAAGTTTCTCACAAATTCTCACTTGCATTCATAAAATAATAATTTGTTACATTTATATAGAGCTTTTCTGGGTACTCAAAGCGCTTGACTGCTAGACACAAAAGACACTGACTGCTGCTTTTTATATAACATATTTCCCATTATGAATTATGATACTGCTTGGTTCGTTGGTCCGTTGGGTCGGATTGCTTTCTCACCACAAAAACGAACCGCTCCAGGGTTCGTTTGAAAGCGTGCCGAGACCACCTCTTCAAGGAGGTCTCGGTACGCTTGTTTGGTCCGCTTTTGGTGCGCACCCGAGTGCGATTGCTGCTTTCTCACCTGCCCAAACGAACAGCACCAAGAGGGAAAACGAACTCTAGTGTGATTCAACCGAACTAAATGAGGCAGGTGTGAAAGCACCATAAGTTACCACAGTAACTGACTCTGAACATAAGTTACCTGGCTTGACTTACCATGCTTTCTCGGGTTTGATAAACCTCCCATTTTGAAACAGAAAACCCAGAGTTTCCCTCATTTCAGGGTTAACATACTCAGAGTTTTCACTTAACCTTTCTGAAATGGGCCCCAGCTCCAACCCTGATCAAACTTACCTGTAACTTCAGTAACCCTGAAGACCTTGATTAGCTTGTTCTGGGGTTTGATTAGTGTTGAAGCTAAGCTCTGCAGGAAAGTGGATCTTGAGGCCCAGTGTCAACACTTCCTTTCTGTTCGGAGACGTACTTAACTTGAAATGTACTCAGTTCATAGATCCACTTTTATTAAAGGTACCCATCAAACACTTGCTATTTCTGCTGTGGAAAGATAAAGATATCTTCCACATAAAGTGGGAAGTCGTGGCCTAATGGTTAGAGAGTCGGACTTGTAATCCGAAGGTTGCGGGTTCGAGTCTCCGGCCGGCAGGGATTGTAGGTGGGGGGAGTGAATGTCCAGCGCTCTCTCCACCCTCAATACCACAACTGAGGTGCCCTTGAGCAAGGCACCGAACCCCCAACTGCTCCCCGGGCGCTGCAGCATAAAATGGCTGCCCACTGCTCTGGGTGTGTGTGTGTGTGTTCACTGCTGTGCGTGTGCACGTTGGATGGGTTAAATGCAGAGCACGAATTCTGAGTATGGGTCACCATACTTGGCTGAATGTCACTTCACACTAAAGATGTGGAAAAATCGAAAGAGTATCCTATTTCCAATTTAGCAGGACATCTTATACCCACAATGCACTGCAACAATCAATAACAGACACACTTGGAAGAGTTAAGTCTTTATTTTTGGCAACAACAGAACATTTATATATTTTTTTTGTATGGGTAAAAAGAAGAAACGTTGTTATTTAAACAAACAAATCATAAATAAGGACTGGTGAGCCAATATATAGTGCTTTTTACACTGCACAATATCAAAAAAGGAAAATAATGTGTCAATAAGTTTAAATGGTGTCTTTGCAATCAGGTCGACGATATCGCTGGAAATGAAGCGTCCCCAACTAAGCAAGCCAGAGGTGACAGCGGCAAGGAACCAAAACTCCATCGGTGACAGAATGGAGAAAAAACCTTGGGAGAAACCAGGCTCAGTCGGGGGGCCAATTCTCCTCTGGCCAAACAAACCAGCAGTTCAGTTCCAAACTGCAGCAAGTCAGATTGTAAGGGCTCAGCTGGTTCCAGTGGTCTTTTCCGATGGCTGTCTAAGTGGCGGGGTCCTCAATGGGGATCGGTCTCTGGCGGTCATCCAGGTGTCTGGCCTCCCCCTACGATCAGGGCCACATACGTCATCTCCCGGCGCTGATCCTCCATCTCAGGTGTTCGGTCATCTCAGATCATGTAATGGTTGGATCCAGACTGAAGTTCTGTAATTCCCAGGCAGAAACGGAGAGACAAGCAAAGACATGATTAGCGTAGCTGCTGTTCCATCTAAGCAAAAATTAATTGTTCAACCCAAGCTAAAGAATAATAATAATGTACGTCTGATCAGATATAACTGCAGTACAAGATTATAAGATGCATTATGTGAATGCTTGGCTAAAGAGATGTGTCTTTAATCTAGATTTAAACAGAGAGAGTGTATCTGAACCCCAAATGTTATCAGGAAGGCTATTCCAGAGTTTGGGAGCCAAATGTGAAAAAGCTCTACCTCCTTTAGTGGACTTTGCTATCCTAGGTACTACCAAAAGTCCAGAGTTTTGCGACCTTAGAGAGCGGGTTGGATTATAGCGTGGTAGAAGACGAGTTAGGTACGCAGGAGCTAAACCATTTAGGGCCTTATAGGCAAGTAATAATAATTTGTAAATGATACGGAACTTAATAGGTAGCCAGTGCAGAGACTGTAAAATTGGAGTAATATGATCATATTTTCTTGATCTGGTAAGAACTCTAGCCGCTGCATCTGTAGCTTGTTTATTGAAGATGCAGGACAACCACCTAGCAGTGCATTACAATAGTCCAGTCTAGAGGTCATGAATGCATGAACTAGCTTTTCTGCATCAGAAACAGGTAGCATGCTTCGAAGCTTAGCAATGTTCCTGAGATGGAAGAATGCTGTTTTTGTAACATGGGAAATATTATTTTCAAAGGACAAGTTGCTGTCTAAAATAACACCCAGATTTTTGACTTTAGAGGACGTAACAGTGCATCCGTCTAGTTGCAAATTATAATCCACGAGATTCTGTGTACTGTTTTTTGGTCCAATAAGTAATATCTCTGTCTTATCTGAATTTAGTAGGAGGAAATTATTAGTCATCCAATCTTTTACACTTTTTACACAATCTATTAGCTTAGTTGAGAAGTTTCATCTGGTCTTGTTGAGATATATAATTGAGTATCGTCAGCATAGCAATGAAAACTTATACCGTGTTTTCTAATAATATTTCCAAGGGGCAACATGTAAATTGAAAATAGTAGAGGACCTAGGACAGATCCTTGTGGTACTCCATACTTTACTGGTGATAATTGAGATGACTCCCCATTTAAATGAACAAAGTGGTAGCAATCGGACAGGTAGGATCTAAACCATCTTAAAGCCTGTCCTTGAATACCAATATAGTTTTGTAATCGATCTATGAGTATATTATGGTCTATAGTGTCAAACGCAGCACTAAGATCAAGTAATACTAGCAATGAGGTGCAGCCTTGATCTGAAGCAAGTAGTAAGTCATTCGTAATTTTAACAAGTGCTGTTTCTGTACTATGATTGGGCCTGAAACCTGATTGAAATTCTTCATAGAGATAATTTTTTTGCAAAAAGGAGCATAATTGAGTAGACACAACTTTTTCTAAAATTTTTGACATAAACGGAAGATTTGAAATGGGTCTGTAATTTGCCAGTTCATTTGAATCTAGTTTTGGTTTCTTAATAAGAGGCTTAATAACTGCCACCTTGAATGGTTTTGGGACGTGACCTAAATATAACGATGAGTTAATAATATTGAGAAGCGTTTTTTCTGCTACGGGTAACAACTCTTTCAGTAATTTAGTAGGTACAGGATCTAATAAACACGTTGTTGGTTTAGATGCACTGATAAGTTTATTTAGCTCTTCCTGTCCTATAGTTGTAAAGCACTGCAGTTTTTCTTTGGGTGCGATGAATGAAGCTGAAATACTAGACGCAGTAGAATCTACATTTGATATTGTATTTCTGATGTTATCTATTTTATCAGTAAAGAAATTCATAAAATCATTACTATTAAACTGTGGGGGAATATTTAGATCGGGTGGTGTCTGTTTATTTGTTAGTCTAGCCACTGTGCTAAATAAGAATAAGAACCTTTTAGAGCCTACCTATAGCTGGACATACTGTTTTTCCACGCAATTCTAAAAACTTCTAATTTAGTTTTTCTCCATTTGCGCTCAAGAATACGAGTTTCTTTCTTGAGAGAATGGGTATAACTGTTGTACCATGGCGCAGTACTTTTTTCTCTAACCTTTTTCAATTTGAGGGGGGCAACAGCTTCTAATGTATTAGAGAAGATAGTGCCCATGTTGCTAGTCATTTCGTCTAGTTCATGTGTATTTATGGGTACACAGAGCAGTTGAGATAAATCAGGCAGGTTATTTGTGAATCTGTCTTTGGTGGCTGGAACAATAGTTCTGCCCGGACGATAACGCGGAGCCATATAACTAATATCAGTAATAGGCAGCATGCACGATACAAGGAAATGATCAGTAACATCATCACTTTGAGGTACGATATCTATATCGGTAAGATCAAGTCCATGCGATATAATTAAATCTAGCGTATGACTAAAACGATGAGTGGGCCCAGTGACGTTTTGCTTGACTCCAAGAGAGTTTATTAGGTCAGTAAATGCAAGTCCTAACGCATCATTTGTATTATCAACGTGAATGTTAAAATCTCTGACAATTAGCAGTTTATCAACATTAACTAGTAGATCTGAGAGGAAATCTGCAAATTCTTTTAGGAAATCTGTATATGGCCCTGGCGGTCTATACACAGTAGCCAGAGCAAGAGATAGGAGAGATTTATTTTGCATATCTAACAGTGTAACATTAAGCAGAAGTAGTTCGAATGAGTTAAACCTCCTGTATCCTGTTTTCTGAGTAACATTGAGAATATCACTATATATTGTTGCCACACCGCTGCCACGACCAGTCTGACGGGGCTCATGTTTATAACAGTAGCTTGGTGGAGTAGACTCATTTAGACCAAAATATTCATTTGGTTTCAGTCAGGTTTCAGTCAGGCAGAGTACATCAAAATGATTATCTGTGATCATTTAATTTACAATAACTGCTTTGGGTGCGAGTGATCTAATATTTAGGAGCCCAAGTTTTAAAAATTGTTTTTGTTCATTTATTTTGCGTTTTTCTGGTTTAATCACGGTCAGATTTTTTCTAGATCCTGCATTAAATTTATATTTTGACCTCGCTATTCGGGGAACAGACACAGTCTGTATAGATTGGAAAACACAAGTGCTTCTATCTTTTAAGTGGGTAGAACAAAAGTCATCATAGCAGTTATTTGAGAATTGGCTTACTAGTCTGATGGAGCGTAGCGTCCTGGAGATGTTGTCCGACAGGAGTTCCGCTCCGACTCTGCTGGGGTGCAGGCCATCAGCACGGAAGAGCCTAGGACGCTCCCAGAAAAGATTCCAATTATTAACAAAGAGCAGTTTCTGTTCTTTACACCATGACGATAACCATTCGTTTAAAGCAAACAGTCTACTGAACCTTTCGTTTCCTTGTCGATACGTGGGAAGCGGTCCTGACACGATGATCGTCGCCGCGGGCGATGTGCTGCGTACCGTCTCGATCAGGCTCCTGTAGTCCCTCTTCAGTGTCTCCGTCTGCCGCAGCTTGATGTCGTTGGCCCCCGCGTGCAGCATGATGACAGCACCGATGTTCTCGTTGCCCTTCAGAATCGCGGGTATCTGCGCAGAAACATTGAGAACACGAGCACCGGGGAAACAGTGAGTGTGCACTTTACCTTCAGCTGACGTAGCACGGACGTGCCGGACGATGGAGCTTCCCACGACCACAGCATCGCGTTCCGTCTCGCGGAGGGGGGCGAAGCGGTTCCGGGTGGAGATGAAGGACATCTGGGAAGATCGTGTTCTGGGTGCACAGGGTCTGTGCAGAGAAACACACGGAGTAGAGGTGGTGGGGATGTTAGAAGCGTGTACTTTACCTTCAGCTAGCGTAGCACGGACGTGCCGGACAATGGAGTCTCCAACGATCACAACGTCGCGTTCTGTCTCGCGGAGGGGGGCGAATTGGTTCCTTGTGGAGATCTCGAAGACGGGGGGGGGGGGGAGAAGTCGTCACCCGAGGCCTGGCTCGCGTCCTCCGCTGCTGCAGCACCCAGGGTCCGTGGTGCCCCGGCGCCGGAGTGAAGGACATCTGGGAAGATCACGTCCTGGGTGCACAGGGTCTGTGCAGAGAAACACACGGAGTAGAGGTGGTGGGAGTGTTAGCTGCATGCTATATACCTACCCCGGATTTGTGAGCGTCAGCCTGGGATGTTTCCAGCGCGGTTCTCCGCTATCTCAGCTGGGCCTGCTTCTCCACCAGGTCGCGGATCTGCTTCTCCACGGCTTCCAGCTCCAGCTGCACCGAATGCAGCTCGAACGTGTCCTCACCTGCACTCAAAAGGTAGACACAAATCCTCCATTTAAGCAAGTAACAGTGAAACGATAGTAATGTGTGTGAATAGAGGATTTGCAATGTAAGCGAGATTAGCGGCAGCCACGCTGCCAATGCTAACGGGCTATAAGCTAATAGCAGACTCGAGAATCAGAATAAAACTAGTGATAACAAGGCGCTCTGATTGGTTTTGTTCTAGAACGCTATAGTGGATATATTCACATGTTATAGAAAAGCCGTTTGAATAAGGCAGTCGAAGCCCCATTGTCGTCGTTAGAGCAGGTTCAGTGGCAAAAGGTTCCGTATGGCGTACTATCTAACAACCCGACCATACGCACCAACCCGTTTGACTAAGGCTGTCAAAGCCCCACTGTCGTCGTTAAAGCAGGTTCAGTGGCAAACGGTTCCGTATGGCATAATGTTATTGCATTGAAAGTCGAGCAAGATCACGGAATAAAAGGCGAAAAGGGCAAGGCCCTGTGTGTATGTGTGTGTGATCTCAGTCTGGGTGTGTGCCGGAAGCGGAAGCGTCCTCTGGTGGCAAGCGTCCTCTGGATCAGCTTTTCTTTCCGGGTCAGCTCACTTACCTATGCTTTCTATGTACTCTATGGTAACTAAACAAGCAATCACTCACCATCCTAAACAATAGAGAATAAGGACAAACAAGACCAAAAGCAAACACAAAAAGAGTTCCCAGGGCAAGCTGCCATTGACGTTCCACCAGCAGCTCTTAAATAGGCAGAGGCCTCAGGTGTTCGTAATAATCTCCGCCCCCATCCAATTAACAGCTGCACTCAGGAAAGAAAACAAAAAGTAGAAAGAGCAGGGGCTTGTAACAGCTTTTATCCAAGGAACTTGCATTGCAATTATACATCATCAGCTCATGAACTCCTTGGGAATCTAAGCCATGACTTTTGTAAGGGTATTACATATAATATTAATACGTAATTGAAAGAAATAGTTTAATTTAGCTCAAAGGGAATAATTTATGGTTTTATAGGGATTTGAACAGAATCGGTATTGCGGCGATTCACTGAACGAGCCGTATGACAAACTCTGCACTGGATATTAAAATCCCAAATATAGTGAAAACACTATTAAATAGCACAGTAACGAAATCGACAGATTAAGGCATTAACTTGTGAGCAGAAAACACAAGATACTTCTCTTTTCAATGTAAATAAGATTTTATTTATACAAACCTAAAACATAAAAAGGATGAGTTTAAGAGAATGGAAATGTGAAATCCCAGCAATATGTGCTATTGCATAGACCTGAACAACCATCAATCACTTATTTAACCCTCGTTTTGAGTTTCTCAATGAGGCTAAGATTTATATTAACTACACCAATTAGAACCTGTTAGAACCTGCAGGTGTGTTGCTTGCTTTGCCTGTGTAACAGGGTTGTGTCCTCGTTGCAGACAGGGGGTTCCCCGAAGTGTCTGATTGGCTGGAAGTTCAGTAGTCTTTGAAGTGATGTCTTTTGGGCGTTGGCTTGCTGGAAGTTTGAAGGAGTGCAGTCGAAGCTGGACTTTGTATCAAACTTACATTAACATTTTATTTACATTTTATTTATATAAACCTAAAACATAAACTAATCTAACACATGAACACAAGCATTCACACATTCACACGTTGCAGAAAGAGAGAAAGTGAGGAAAGGATGAGTTTAAGAGAATGGAAATGTGAAATCCCAAGTTTACAGCAATATGTGCTATTGCATAGACCTGAACAACCATCAATCACTTATTTAACCCTCGTTTTGAGTTTCTCAATGAGGCTAAGCTTTTTAAGTGTCTGATTGGCTGGAAGTTCAGTAGTCTTTGAAGTGATGTCTTTTGGGCGTTGGCTTGCTGGAAGTTTGAAGGAGTGCAGTCGAAGCTGGACTTTGTATCAAACTTACATTAACACACGAAACTCCACGGAAAGAAAAGAAACTAAAGTAAAAGAATAAAATTAAAAGGATGTGACGAGACTAAGCTGTTTTCTTCTCATTATGGCACGTGGGCCAGAGCACGCTCAAAGAGCAACACGCGGTGAGAGGGACGAGAGGCGTAAAAAAAAGAACAAAAGAGAGCAAAAGAAGGAGGGACAACAGTTTTAAACTCGCTTCTGGACACATCCCATCTGGATGTCTTGACCAATTAGATAGGCTATTATCTTAGCTAGGGTGTGTTCTTCTTTACATCATAAATCAGCTTGTTATCAGTCACATGGTCCGAATTTTACAGGCTCTGGCGAAGTACACCTTTTTGAACATGATTTCATAATAACAAGACTGATGCATTGGACAAAGAATTGATTGGAAGAAACACTTAAAGCATGGATTTTCAAGCGCATACATACTAAATATGCAATATTTATCTTTAAGGCTCGAGCTATTCAATAATGATTAAAAAGACATACATATTATTTGATTAAAACATGATATGTGGGTACAACATAAAAATGTCCTTTTAGGATGATTTTATGTGCATATGGAGAAGAAAGTCTTTGTGCATGTGGTGAGGGGGGGGCGTGGTTAGCGGAGTCTGCAGCGGGAGAGAGAGCCTGGAGACGAGCGGTGAGTAAGTGGGTCAAGTACAAGATGACATGCACCTGTCTCTCGTTCCCAGTGATTGGCGTGGAGAGTGTACAAAAGCCACAGAGAGGCAAACGGCTAGAGGGAGAGACACAGACTGAGGACTCGGGACTACGGAATTGCTGCTCTACCCCAGTGAAACGGAAAAGGACTGTGAACTTATGTTTATTTTTGGAAGTGCATTGAGCACACTGTTATTTTTGGGACATTTACAATAAACGGTCCGAGCCTCAGTCACGCTGACTCCGACTTCTTCCTTCCTCTCTTGTGAACCTTGCTACACTGGTACCGAAACCCGGGAAGGAAGAAGCCCGGCCGCCGCTATCATGCAGACCCCGCCAAGTTCGCCGTTTGCGGAAGTCATTCAATCGCTCGCGGGCCTCCACCAGGAACAACACCAGGCGCTGCTGGAGATGAGAGACGACCAGGAACGTCGTTTCCGCGCTCTCGTGCAGGCCCAGCAGGAGGACCGTGAGCTGTTCCGGAGTTTGATGGACCAGGGGGTACGGGCAGGTGGGCCGTCGGTCAGGAGTCCAGAGGGACCCCCCCATCTTCCACTGAATAAGATGGGGCCGCAAGATGATCCAGAAGCTTTCCTCGAGTTGTTCGAGAAGACGGCTGAGGCCTGTGGGTGGCCACGAGACCACTGGCCAGTGCGTCTCATACCTCTGCTCTCGGGGGAGGCCCAGATGGCGGCCCAACAATTGCCCGTCCAAAACCTCCTGGTCTTCCCCGATCTAAAGCGAGCCATCCTCCAGCGGGTCGGCCTGAGCCCAGAACAACATCGCCAGCGGTTCCGGTCGCTGGAGCTGGGCGATCGTGGCCGGCCCTTCGTGCTTGCTCAGCAGCTCCGGGACGCCTGCCGCAAATGGCTGTTGGCCGGGGAAGGTGACGTCGAGCAGATCCTCGACCGAGTGGTGCTGGAGCAATTCATCGGCCGTCTCCCGGAAAAGACGGCAGAGTGGGTCCAGTGCCATCGCCCGACGTCGCTAGACCTGGCTATCCAGTTGGCGGAGGACCAGATGGTGGCGTGCCCCGGAGTCAGCGAATCCCTGCCAGCTGTCTCTCTCTCTCTCTCTTCCCCTACTGTCCCTTCTTCCCCCCGTCCTGTCCCTCTTCCCAGGTCCCGTCTGGGAATGCCCCCACGAGTCCCTTGTCTCCACTCTCTCCACGCCAATCCCTTGACCCATTTCCTGCCACTAGGGCGGCGGGGAGGCCTGGACCGGCCTGTTGGCGGTGTGGGGACCCAGGACATTTCATAGACCGGTGCCCAGTGATGGAGGTGGGGGCTTTGATCCGGGTCACAGACGCCCCACAGGCTGCCCCTGATCAAGCTGGCCTGTACCAGATACCTGTGAGGATAAAGGGGGGTACTCATCTCGCTTTGGTGGATTCCGGTTGTAACCAGACCTCGATCCACCAAAGCCTGATTCAGCGCGGGGCATTGGATACGAGCCGCGTGGTTTCGGTTCGGTGCGTGCACGGGGATGTGGTGAAATACCCGTTAATGTCCGTGCTTATCCAATTCAGGGGACAAAAACATAAGGTAGAGGTGGCGGTTAACCCGCACCTCCGACATCCGCTGATCTTGGGGACAAATTGGCCGGCATTTAGTCAATTACTGGGGTGTTTATGCGCGGATGTCTCTTGTGAAGAAAGAAAGCTGGAGAACGGAGCGGACGCGCAGGTGGGAGTGGCTGAACCGGGACCACGGGATACTGGGCAGGGGGAACAGAGCGTGAATGGGAGTCTAATCCTCCCTGAACGCGATGACTTTCCCCTGGAACAGTCCCACGACGAGTCGCTAAAATGGGCGTTTGAACAGGTCCAGACCATCGACGGTCAGCGACTCCAACCTGCCCGGCCGCTCTCCTATCCGTATTTTGCTATTTTGAAAGATAGGTTGTACCGAGTGACACAAGACGCTCAGACAAAACAGGATACAACCCAGTTATTAGTACCAAAGAGCCGTCGGGAAATGCTATTCCAGGCGGCTCACTGTAATCCCATGGCGGGACATTTAGGGCAGGCAGCGACACTAAATCGTCTCATGGCCCGATTCTTTTGGCCGGGCCAAAAAAGCGCCGTTGCGCCCTCCTCCGCTAATGCAGGTCCCCTTCGAACGAATTGGTATGGACCTCATCGGGCCATTAGAACGATCTACACGGGGGCATCGCTTTGCATTAGTGCTGGTAGACTATGCAACCCGGAAGCGGTGGCGCTTTGCAACATTTCAGCAAAGAGTGTAGCGAACGCACTGTTTTCGTTAATCTCCCGAGTGGGAATCCCGAAGGAGATTCTCACTGATCAAGGCACGGCGTTTATGTCACGAACGTTAAGGGAACTTTACGAATTGTTGGGCATTAAATCGCTCCGTACCAGCGTCTATCACCCACAAACGGACGGTCTGGTCGAACGATTTAATCGCACATTAAAAACCATGATTCTGAAGTTCGTACACGAAGATGCCAAAAATTGGGACAGGTGGCTGGAACCCCTCTTGTTCGCGGTGCGGGAGGTCCCGCAAGCCTCCACGGGGTTTTCCCCCTTCGAGCTTCTTTTTGGGCGTCAGCCCCGCGGGGTACTGGACGTCATAAGAGAAACTTGGGAGGACGGACCTTCAGACAGCCGAAATGAAATTCAATACGTGCTGGACCTGAGAACAAAACTCCACACTTTGGGGCGGCTGTCAATGGAGAATTTGTTGCAGGCCCAGGACCGGCAGAGCCGGCGGTACAATCAGGGGACCAGGCTGCGTAAATTTGCACCGGGAGAGAAAGTACTGGTATTGCTCCCTACGTCTAGCTCAAAATTACTCGCCAAGTGGCAAGGACCCTTTGAGGTCACACGGCGAATTGGGGATCTTAATTATGAGGTGGTTCGTACGGACAGGAAGGGGACACATCAAATGTATCACCTCAACCTCCTCAAAAAGTGGAGCGAGGCGGAGTCAGTGATGCTAGCGACGGCGGTGAGTAGGGAGGAGGATCTCGGGCCGGAGGTAAATAGCAAGCCACAATCTCTGGCTCTGGCCCCTGGGGGAGACCACCTCTCGCCCTCGCAGCTCACTGATGTAGCGAAGCTACAAGCCGCGTTTGCGGATGTGTTCTCACCCCTACCCGGACGAACCGACCTCATACAGCACCACATAGAGACCGAGCCGGGGGTGGTGAGTCGCAGCCGGCCGTATCGGTTGCCTGAACACAAAAAAAAGGTGGTTCAGACAGAATTAGAGGCGATGCTAGAGATGGGAGTAATAGAGGAGTCCCACAGTGATTGGGCGAGCCCGATAGTTTTAGTACCTAAAACAGACGGCTCTATACGATTCTGTGTGGACTATCGCAAGGTGAATGCTGTGTCGAAATTCGACGCATATCCAATGCCGCGCGTTGACGAACTGCTTGATTGGCTGGGTACAGCTCGTTTTTATTCGACACTGGATTTAACTAAAGGATATTGGCAGATCCCCTTATCTCCATTGTCCAAAGAAAAAACAGCCTTCACAACGCCGTTCGGATTACACCAATTTGTTACGCTTCCGTTCGGGTTGTTTGGGGCGCCGGCCACCTTTCAGCAACTCATGGACAAAATTCTACGGCCGCATGCCGCATATGCCGCTGCATATCTAGATGACATCATCATCTATAGTAACGACTGGCAGCGGCATGTGCAGCATGTGCGGGCGGTGTTGAGAGCGCTGAGAGGGGCCGGACTGACGGCGAACCCGAGGAAGTGTGCGATTGGGCAGGTGGAGGTCAGGTATCTGGGCTTCCACTTGGGCCACGGGCAGGTGCGTCCCCAAATTGATAAGACCGCAGCAGTTGCGACCTGCCCGAGACCCAAGACCAAAAAGGAGGTGAGGCAGTTCCTGGGGCTCTTATAGAATATTATAGAAGGTTTGTACCTAATTATTCGGACCTCACCAGCCCGCTGACTGACCTCACTAAAAAGGAGGCACCAGATCCGATCCAGTGGACAGAGCTGTGTCAGCAGGCTTTCACCCAGGTAAAGGCTGTTCTGTGTGGTGGACCGCTGTTACTCTCTCCTGACTTTTCTCTCCCCTTCTTGCTGCAGACAGATGCGTCGGACAGGGGGCTTGGAGCCGTCCTGGCCCAGGAGGTAGAGGGTGAAGAGCGGCCGGTGCTGTACATCAGTCGCAAGCTCTCAAAGAGAGAGACGATGTACAGCACCATTGAAAAGGAATGTCTAGCGATCCGGTGGGCCGTTCTCACCCTCTGCTATTATCTCCTGGGACGGGAGTTCACTCTCTGTTCGGACCACGCGCCCCTGCAGTGGCTCCACCGCATGAAAGATACCAACGCGCGGATCACCCGTTGGTATCTGGCTCTCCAGCCCTTTAAGTTCAAGGTGATCCACAGGCCGGGGGCACAGATGGTTGTGGCGGACTTCCTCTCCAGGAATAGGGGGGGGGGAGGTCGCAGGCTGGATGGCTCCCCGGCCTGAGTCGGGCGGTGGGGGTATGTGGTGAGGGGGGGGCGTGGTTAGCGGAGTCTGCAGCGGGAGAGAGAGCCTGGAGACGAGCGGTGAGTAAGTGGGTCAAGTACAAGATGACATGCACCTGTCTCTCGTTCCCAGTGATTGGCGTGGAGAGTGTACAAAAGCCACAGAGAGGCAAACGGCTAGAGGGAGAGACACAGACTGAGGACTCGGGACTACGGAATTGCTGCTCTACCCCAGTGAAACGGAAAAGGACTGTGAACTTATGTTTATTTTTGGAAGTGCATTGAGCACACTGTTATTTTTGGGACATTTACAATAAACGGTCCGAGCCTCAGTCACGCTGACTCCGACTTCTTCCTTCCTCTCTTGTGAACCTTGCTACAGTGCAGTTCTAAGGAGAACGAAGGCATGTTCTTTAGACAAAGGAATGTTGGTTTGGACTGTCTTTTATGTGTGGAGACACGCCCGAAAGAGTCTGTAGCTAATGATTTTCTATCACAGGTTTACATGTGAACATCAGTCTTGATTACTTGCCACAAATTTGACAGTCTCCTTCTTGAATTGGAATTATCAATAAGTGTTCGTTTGTCTCAGTGTTGCAAGTTGTTTGGTGAAAGAGGCTCGCTGGTTAGGAGGCAGGAATCCGATTTATGGCGTTGTCCTGTTACAGCTTTGAGGCCTCTCTGCATTCCAGCTCCTCAGGTTTCAGTGTTCTGATGCATCTTAAAATTGTCTGATTCAGTCTCTGATATCCTACATCTCCCCCTTTCGATCGGCGAGGTGTTTAGTTGAAGACGTCGTCAAGCGCTGGAAACACAAAGGCAGAAGAAGCAGACAAGAACACAGCAAACAACAAGACAACACCTCCATGACAGTTACTGTATTGGTGCAGATCCTCAGGTTATTTGAGGTACAGACGGTTATATTCAATTAGTCAATATAGTTTAGTAATTGAACAATTCAATTTGTAAATTGTTGTTCTAATTCGGTTGAATACTTTGATTCTTCGATCAAGTTTTGTGATTAAATTAGTTTGTTCCTTCTAAGTTGTCTTAACTTAAGAATGTTCACCTTTAGTTTCTGGTGGCATCATTTGTGGTAAACTGAATTGACCTATCGTGCATGGAGCTCTCTGGCTTCCATTCAGTATAGAGTGGCTTGCGAATATTAGGTGTGACGAGTCCATCCTAATATCAGACCTTTGACCCTTGCAGGGTGTCTAGGTGTTTCACCTACTAAAGAAAGAGGGGAAGGAAAAGGATAGGTGAAAGAAGAACAAAACAAAACAAAGCTGCTGTGGGTTTTCCTAGCGTGGTTTGAGCTAGGATGTCATGTGCAGCTAGGAAGTCATGTACCTTAACTTAGTGTCAGGTGCTCTACCTATTGTGAGGATAGCTGCATGTTTCTTCATGGTGGTGTATGTAACTTTGTTATGCTCCAATTTGTATATTCTACTTGTGAGAAGAATATGTTTGTGGAATGTGTTATCAGTAGATGTGGCTACCTCTGGGTGTAGGTAATGTTATGTGTGTTAATGGTGTAGTGTAGGTGTGGTCAGATCTGTTTCAGTCTGTGTTGTCTCCCCCCCTTTTCGGGTATATCAGTGAAGACTGGCTCTCTGCATCCTTGGTGTGGATGAGGGCGTGTCCATGATCTCATGGGGGTCAGTCCAGCAAGGCAGGAAGTTCTTAAGCAGAAAGTCGGAGGTAGTTTGGCATGGCTGTGTGAAGCTGGGATGCAAACTTCGTCTCCTATGTTGCATTCCTCTTGTGCTGCCTTCTGGATGTGGCAGACTTTCTGACCTTCTGTGCTTTGGTGGTTGCTGTTGCACAGACATGAATGTGGTTCTTGAAGTTTGAGTTCATTTAGCAGTTTGTTAGTGAGTGATGGGTGACTGAGGTGCTGTTCTCTGGTACCTCAGTTTTCATCAGTGGTTGGCCGTGAGAGACTTGTTCATTCTGGGTGGTTGTTGAACAGGTGCTTGTCATCTCTGATATGGTGTTGTACCATGTGATCACCGGCCTTCCGTTCTGTCGCTGGTCACAGCGAGCACGACTCAATTTTGTAGTTGTCCGTGTTCAGCTTATTTTGAAGGAACTAGTTCAATTGTCTTCTGATGGTAATCTGTCTTGTTCTTGTGCAAACTCAGCACTGTGCATGTCTGAGTGGTGTTGAGGTGGGTTTCGTTGTCGCTTAACCACACGAGTTGCTCTTGGATGAGTCAGGCGATTACCTTTGAATGTCTGGTTAGGTTTCCAGTTGTTGTGGTTTCTTGAGAAGCGTGGCTGGTCCCATGGACTTTTCCAGCGGTGGGGCTGATAGCTGTCGTGGACATGGGGGTCACGTTCTCTGTGCTCTTGATGGAGGACTCTGGTGTTGTGATGCAACTGGGTGTCGTCCAGTGCAAAGCTTGAGTCTTTGTTGACAGAGTTCAAGAGTGTGGAGGTTGTGTTACCTTTCTTTGAGGCCATCTTCTGCTTGTTGTAGGCCTTCTGTGTTAGGTCACGCAACTGTTGGATGGTCATGGAGCGTGGACAGGCCATGACGCCTAGATGGTGGCTGACTCCAGGGTGCAGATTTCTTAGGAAGAGGCTTTTGAAGTTCACATCCTCTTCAAGGTCAGGTTCGTTGTGTGCACCGAAGTAGGCTTGTCGGAGTCGGTTGTAGTAAGCTTGTGGAGCCTCTTGTCGACCTTGTTTGGTTTCTAAGGCAGTTAATAGTCCATGTTCAGATTCAGAGTCTGTAAACTCTTTAATCAGGACTTCACAAAGTAGCTGGTAGTCTGACTTCGTTCGACTGGGCTGTCGATCTAGAAAGTTTCGTACCTCGGAACTGGACGTGGCTCTAAGGAGGTACAACCTGTCTCTGTCAGTCACATGAGATCTCATTTCCAGATAGAAGTCGATATCTTGAAGATGGGCCTGGATGGTGTGGCCCTCTGTGGAGTTCGGGTTGAACTTGCTGATGTTTTTAGACAGCTTGTCGAGGTCTTTGATGGTCATCCCATGTGCAGCTCCGAGGTCTGCTTGGATGGGAGGTTTTCTTTCGTTGACAGGAAAGAGTTCTGTGGCGAAGGCAGGTGAGGTTTAGGGTTGTGGCTCTTCGCTTCTTTCACTGTATACCAGTTCTTGGATGTGGGACTCTGCTCTGCTCAGCAGAGGTGAGGCTGAGAGCTGTTTCTCTCACCTTGGCTCTTGTTTCTGCTCATCAGCATGTTTAAGTTCTTTTCTGACCATGTAGAGCTGATCGTTGGTATCGTCTAGTTGTTGGGTCAGAGTGTCTATTTCAGAACTGTACCTTTCAAGGTAGTCTTTGAAGGCACTGATTTCAGCATTCTTGCCGCTGATGTCATTCTTGGCTTTCTCTAGGAGCTGTTCAGCATACTGGAGTCTGTTTACCAGGTCTTTCTGGGCAGCCTTTGCATGTTGTTGGTCGAGCTGAGCTGCTGTCAGGGCTGCTTGGAGCTCCTTAACTTGTTCCGTTGTTTCCTGCTCCCTTTCGTTGGGTGCTTTGTGTTGATCTTGAACTTTCACTTCCAGCTTGTCTATGCGGCGTTGAACACGTGTCAGCTCCTCTTGAAGGTGGGTGACGTGCTTGTCGCTCAGTTTCAGCTGGGTTGTGAAGGCATAGCTTAGAGAGCTGGAGATTTTGACTAGCTCCTCGTGGTTGTTGTTCTGTCTTAAATCTTGTGTCAGGAATCTTCGCAGGATTAGGATTATTATTAAAAATAATAACAGTTCAAGGGTCTTGGGGGTGAGGCTGTCTGTCGTGCCTCTCAGCCAAGTGTTCCCATCTTCCCCTTGTGCAAAGGGGTTTGCAGTCTGCGGCATGTTGGCACGCAAGGGAGAAGAGAGACTGACACAGATCTGTGTGGAGTAAAAGCCTAGGTGTGGTGAGGCAACTAAGTGTTGTGTCAGTGATTTTGAACCACTAATGTAGTGTGGTGATGACTGTGTTGGTCGCAGGGTGTCTAGGTGGTAGACTAAAGATGTGAAGACTTCGTCACTCTAATGAGGAAGAGGGAAAAGAGAGAAACAGGTGAAAAACAAATTCAATAAAAAAACAATTCCTTTTTTTTTTTTTCAAATGAGGAAAATTATTATTTTTTTTTTCTTTCAATTGAATATTATCAAGAAGGCAAACAATATTATTAAATCTCTGTTCTAGACAGACGAATATAATAATAATTCTGATATCTCTTTTTTAGTCTGACAGGATTGACAACTCACACCTTACAGTTGGACCGCTCACCAGGGAGGCTGCGAAGGCAACGGTTGCTCAAAACGTCTCTATTAAAATTGATCTCAGCGTTGCATGAGATGTTAAAATTTTGATTGCGTTTTAATGTAGGGAGGTTAGGAAGAAGAATTACAATCAAATTCGTAAAGATGATTAGTCCTTTTTGACAAGATTGTGCATCTCATTCACTTAGAATTGATTGATGGTTCTTACAGGTCCCCACAAATGTGAAAAGTGAAGATGAAAGAAAGCAGGAGTGAACAGGAGAGAAGAGAAAGAGACAGTAAATCGAGTGGATCGGGTCCACTAGCAAGCAGTTATGCCGACTACGAGTTGTTGTCAGTTGCTCCACAACTAATCAACAAAAATAAAATTTTGGGTGCAAGAGATTTGTCTCTTTAATTTATTTGAACTCGTAGTGAGGGATAACACTGTCTCCTATTAAGGCTCAGGTGAGACAAAGTAAAATGAAAATGAATAAATGTCAAAAATAAACAAAAATTGAAATTAAAGGAGGAAATCAGTAAATAAAAATAGTGGCTAAGTGTATAACCAAAACAGGAAGAATGAGGAAATAAAATGCAATAAGGTAATGAGTGAGTATAAGTCTGAATAGAATCTATGAATATGGGTAATAAATCAATTAGATAGAATAAGTTTACTTAAACTTTCCAAGTTCAAGACTTATTTGTATCTAAAATGATTAGGCCCAGAGGAGAATACTAGAAGTATTGATCATATGAAATGATCTGAGGGAAATTTGAATGATTCCAAATAAATTTAATGTTTTAATTAAATTTTGAATTTGGCACAATTAATAATTGTGAACTAGTATTTCCCTTTCTAGTAAAATGCAAATAAGTGGTAAGAAGTGAGAAATAAGAAATAGAAAGACCAACAAGTCTATTAGTTGAGAGGTGTTTAAAGGGTTAAACCACTTTAGCTTTTCAAACACACACTGTATTAAACCACTGGAGGTTAATGCTAACTGCTAACCTTTGAGGCTAATCTTTAGCATAGACTTGTAGCAGGTAAACAACCGTTTCGTTAGCTTAGCAACAGCATGAGTTTGTTTACATCAGCATCGATGTGCTGCGCGTACGCAGTACAAAGTTGCTCCGTAAGTAGGTTAAGCCTTCCGTGTCACGATCGTAACTGTGGAAACCAAAACAAACTCTAGTGGATTAGCACATGAATTGTTGCATTCCAGTACAGTTAAGCATGTTACATGAAATGTCAGCGCATTTCAACACTGTACAAATAAACAACACCGCTTTTAGTTGTTCTGCGATGTGGCGCTTAAACTCTCAGTTCGTTCAGAGTTAAGCTTATTAAAATAACAGCTTGGTGCTGCAGGGAAGCAGTGCTGTATCAGAAGCCGTGCCAGTTTCTCTGGACACATAAACACAACAGGTTTTCTTCGCTGTTGGTTCAAAGTTAAACTTTACTTGATAAAGCTTTTAAAACTCCCATTAAAATCTCTCGGACACACGCAGTGTTGAGCGAGATTAACCCTCTGGGCCCTGAGGGTGTTTTGGGGACCTGGAGAACTTTCGACATGCCCTGACATTTGTGCTTTTTTCAGTTGCTTATAAAAATATAAATGGCTAAAGTCTAATAACACTGTAAACAGCACAAACTGGGCTACAATAATATGTTAGCAGCATTTATGTACATGATTGTTTTTTGAGAAAACAACGTTTATGCGTGGTTAGTGAAAAACTAACATTTTGAAGTCACTGAAATAAGACCATAAAACACACACAGAACAATTGTTTACAAGACTTTTGAGAACCAGATCTTGCAGGCTAGAATATTTACTTCACAATTATGTGAAAATCATCTTGTTTATTTGCTCACAGAAAACAATACATTGATTTAAATTTTTAAAGACATGTTTTGTGATCGAGAGCCAATATGCGAGGGAGTGGTAATGGGCTTGAATATTAAGTGGTTCTCACCTGAGAGACAAAGGGCCCTCCCCTAAAGCTGCTAATGGGCCATCAGTGTGACTGTGACTGAGGCAGGTAAGACAGAGAGTGTGAGGAGACTGAAAAAATGGGTTTCTTAAATGATTTGTATTTTATTTACAAAACAGTATAATTAAAACATACATAATGAAGGTCAAAGACACATTATTGTGCACACTGATCTAACCACAGAGATGTGAACAGACTTTGACATGTTCCTGCAACAGATTCTTCTGTTGAAGTTGAACTTCTGATGTTAGTGCAGCGCTCTCAGAGGAAAACAGTTTGAAGAGACTGTAAGTCAGCAGGATTCATCATCTGTGGTGCAGGTGTCTGGTTCAATAAAATACAAACAACCAAAAAAAGAGAAAAAACATTTGTGAGCATGTTTATATCAGGAGCATCTCTATATATATTTTATATAGGTTTTGTAGTCATAGACTCATTCATGCTTTGTATTATCGTAAAAAAAAAAAAAACATTTTATATCTGAGAAACTAATTATTATTGTTTAGCATGTTATTAAAATCTATTTTTGAACAGAGTAGGCTATTAATCATAAACATGTTCTAAACATACTTAGACTCGTAGCATTCATCATGTTACAGTGTACTCTCATATTGTTACGGGGTTGACGAGACGTGAGACGTGCGGATCCATATGCAAAGCTTTATTAGAAAACATGGTCGGTAAACAGGCAGGGTCAGACAGTGGCAAACAGGTATGGCAAGGGCAAGACAGAGCAATCTGTGGAGCAAGCGTGGGTCAACGATCAGCGAACAATATCCAAAGGGGCAAGGCAGAGAGATAATCCAGAGACGAGAGCAATAATCCAAACAGGGAGCGAACAGAGTCCAAACGGCAGAGGCAAAGGGGTAAATCCAGTAAACAAAGGCAGGGTCAGACACGGCAAGATAAACAAGGCAAGGCAAGGCAAGACAAGACTAAGACTATGGCTCTGTAAAGTAGCTATCGCTTGGGGAGTGATAAATGCTAAACAATACTCGGCCCTGAGCAAGAGCAAGTCCCAGGCTTATATGGTGTGTGGTGGTGATTGGAAAATGGTGATCAGGTGTGTGTGATGTGTGAATGGTGACAGCTGTGATCTGTGCAATGGATTGTGGGAAATGGAGTCCAATGTGCTGTGAGTGTAAAAGTCACTGTGGTGAACGGGTGACCTCTAGTGGTGGTTGACAGGGAGAGCATGGACCAGATTCGTGACATAGCCCCCCCCCCAAGGAGCGGCTTCCAGACGCTCTTATATAGTCCAGGAGGGCGGTGGAGCGGAGGCGGAACAGGGGGAGGGACGGAGGGCCAGGTCCATGAGGAAGTGGGAAGACCGGGGACTGAGGCAGAACCGGCAGAGCAGGACACCCAGGCGGAACCGGAGACCAGGACAGAGCAAGAGCCCACCAGGGCGGAGCAGACGGACCAGGAGCCCACCAGGGCGGAGTAGATGACCACCAGACCGGAGTAGAAGACCACCACGGCGGAGCAGACGACCACCAGACCCGAGCAGAAGACCCCCACGGCGGAGCAGACGACCACCAGACCCGAGCAGAAGACCACCATGGCGGGGCAGACGACCACCAGACCCGAGCTAGAGCCCACCAGGGCGGAGTAGACGGACCAGGAGCCCACCAGACCGGAGTAGAAGACCACCACGGCGGAGCAGACGACCACCAGACCCGAGCAGAAGACCACCATGGCGGGGCAGAGGACCACCAGACCTGAGCAGAAGACCCTCGCCAGGAAGCAGACTGGGCAGGAAACCATGGCAGAGTCTGAGATCTGGGGGAAACAGAGACAGACAACACAGGGAGAGCAGAGACAGACAATACAGGGAGAGCATTCATGATCTCAGGGGGCGTGGCAGGGCAGGACGAGGATTCATAGACTGCGTTTATAGCCGTGACAGGACAAGGCGTGAGCTCACAGACGGCATCTTTAGCCGTGACAGGACAGGGCGAGAGCTCACAGACGGCCTCTTTAGCCGTGACAGGACAGGGCGAGAGCTCACAGACGGCCTCTTTAGCCGTGACAGGACAGGGCGAGAGCTCACAGACGGCCTCTTTAGCCGTGACAGGACAGGGCGAGAGCTCACAGACGGCCTCTTTAGCCGTGACAGGACAGGGCGAGAGCTCACAGACGGCCTCTTTAGCCGTGACAGGACAGGGCGAGAGCTCACAGTTGGCCTCTTTGGCCGTGACAGGACAGGGCGAGAGCTCACAGACAGTGAGTTCAGGGGCGGCCTTCATGACCGTGACAGGGCAGACAGTGAGTTCAGAAACGGTCTCCATGGCCGTGACAGGGCAGACAGTGAGTTCAGGAACGGCCTCCATGGCCGTGACAGGGCAGACAGTGAGTTCAGGAACGGCCTCCATGGCCGTGACAGGGCAGACCGTAAGTTCAGGAACGGCCTCCATGGCCATGACAGGGCAGACCATGAGGTCAGGAACGGCCTCCGTGGCCGTGACAAGGCAGACCGTGAGTTCAGGAACAGCCTCCGTGGCCGTGACAGGGTAGACAGTGACGTCAGGAACGGCCTCCATGGCCGTGACAGGGCAGACAGCGAGTTCAGGGACGGGTGCCACCACTTCGGGAGGTTCTGCAGCAGAAGCCTCCACCTCTGGAGGCACTGGAGCAGACTCGTGGACAGGAGAGGCCTCAGGAGCACAGTGTGCAGCCCACACACTCAAAATGGCAACCGCCATAACGGGAAGCACTGAGGTCAGGGGAACAGTCTCTGTAATAGCCAAGGTTGAGGCCCTGGGAATGCCAGCTACTCGCACCGACATCAGTGGTGGGTCCATCACACTGGATATCAGAACTCGAAGGACCGACCTTGAATCCTTGGGTGTGACAGACTCTGGCTGGAGCTCTGTGACGTGGTGTGACTCTGGCTTGACAGCGGAGACGTGGTGTGACTCTGGCTTGACAGCGGCGACGTGAGCAGACTCTGGCTTGACAGCGGCGACGTGAGCAGACTCTGGCTTGACAGCGACGACGTGAGCAGACTCTGGCTTGACAGCGACGACGTGAGCAGACTCTGGCTTGACAGCGACGACGTGAGCAGACTCTGGCTTGACAGCGACGACGTGAGCAGACTCTGGCTTGACAGCGACGACGTGAGCAGACTCTGGCTTGACAGCGACGACGTGAGCAGACTCTGGCTTGACAGCGACGACGTGAGCAGACCCTGGCTTGACAGCGACGACGTGAGCAGACCCTGGCTTGACAGCGATGACGTGAGCAGACTCTGGCTTGGCAGGCATGACGTGAGCAGACTCTGGCTTGGCAGGAATGACGTGAAGGGGTGCTGTTGCTGCCGCCATTTTGTGAGTGAGTGCGGTGCCGTGTTCCTCCGCGACACCCACAGTGAACGGAGAGCCCACACACAGCAAAGCATAGTCCATAAATTTACTGGGAGATGAACGGGGACCCTCGCGGATTAACTGAGACTTGAGCGGCTGATTAATGCCCTCACAAAAAAAGTCTATTAGTGCATAGTCTGGCAGATCAGAAAAATAGGCGAGGTCTAAGTACTCCTGTATGTATTCCTCGAGCGGTCTCAAACCCTGCTCGAGGGTTAACAACAGTCGTGCAGTGTCCATACCTGGCCAATGTCCTCTGGAAAAGCTGCTGGATCCTTGTGTGGCCGAGTATTCTGTTACGGGGTTGACGAGACGTGAGACATGCGGATCCATATGCGAGGCTTTATTACAAAACATGGTCAGAAACAGGCAGGGTCAGACATCGGCAAACAGGTATGGTGGAGGCAAGACAGAGCAATCCGTGGAGCAAGCGTGGGTCAACGATCAGCGAACAATATCCAAAGGGGCAAGGCAGAGAGATAATCCAGAGACGAGAGCAATAATCCAAACAGGGAGCGAACAGAGTCCAAACGGCAGAGGCAAAGGGGTAAATCCAGTAAACAAAGGCAGGGTCAGACACGGCAAGATAAACAAGGCAAGGCAAGGCAAGGCAAGACAAGACAAGACAAGACAAGACTAAGGCTCTGTAAAGTAGCTATCGCTTGGGGAGTGATAAATGCTAAACAATACTCGGCCCTGAGCAAGAGCAAGTCCCAGGCTTATATGGTGTGTGGTGGTGATTGGAAAATGGTGATCAGGTGTGTGTGATGTGTGAATGGTGACAGCTGTGATCTGTGCAATGGATTGTGGGAAATGGAGTCCAATGTGCTGTGAGTGTAAAAGTCACTGTGGTGAACGGGTGACCTCTAGTGGTGGTTGACAGGGAGAGCATGGACCAGATTCGTGACACATATTACTTTTATTGTTTTATACTCGCGCCGTAAGAAATTTAAATACAATGAATTGCCCATCATATTCACAATGTTTTACTGGATTTCAAACATTTTAGTCAGGAATTATAGCCATCCTGAACATCATGTATGATTTTATAGTATAAAAGATATGATTCTGCAGTCATAGACTCTGTACTATAAAAGGATATACTTCGTACTATAAAACATATATTTTATATCTGAGAACTAATTGTTATCGTTTAGCACGTTATTAAAATATATTTGTGAACAGATTATTAATAATAAACATGGTCTAAACATTCTTAGATGCGTAGCATTTATCGTGTTGTAGTTTGGGAACAACCCAACTAGTAATGTGTTCAAGTTTATGTCACAATAACACGTTAACTAATGCAGAAAATAAACATTACTTACTCATCAGATTATTTGCATGTGAACGCGAGGGGGCGGGATCTCATTAAAAATAATGAGTTAGACGGGACAGACTGGACATCGTGTTGGTTTCATACGGATTACTTCATCACAGAATATTTGTTTTCGATATGACTTACTTCATTTGAAAGTGGACACTTCAGGCTTTCTATAGAGATAACTCTCATGTTTCTGTGTTGAGTATTCGCTGAGTTACACTTCATTTTAGTGACGCATTTCTGAAAACAGATCGCGGAGACGGAGAAGACCGAGAGCGCACGCTGTTTGTTTTCTTTATTCTTCAAACGCACAAAGTTTAGTTGTTATTATGAGTGAATACAAATAAAAGAAGACCCCTTACAGATTTGAATGGTGTATTGCTCTTATCTGAACGATCAAAAATGGCAGAGTAATTCAAGCTCATTTCTGCCTCATCAGGAAAATCTGCCCCAAAACGCGTATTCGCGTTTGTCGGGCTCAGAGGGTTAACTTCACTTAGTGAACAGTTACACAAACAGACAAGTGTTATTGTCTAATGTTTAACTGAGGGAGTCATAGATGATTTAACAATGGAACACGCACTGCTAATCAAACTATGAATAATAATGGCTCTGATAAATAGGATTGAGGAACACGCTCTAAACTATTCTTTATCCACTGATTTATTTCCCGTTTAATCACTGCAGTTTAGCTTCGTTCTGCTAACAGACTGAGATTCGGGAGAATAGCTACTGACTGACCTGGAACCCGCAGGACATCACTTCAACTATAAAACAAGGCATTACAGAAAGAGAGGAACACGCTCAATTTCGACCTTATTGTACGATCTCAGATGTTAACTTTGTTCACTTACTGCAGTTTGAGAAGCTCTTTTGCTGTCTTCATTCATTCAAGCGGGGCGCGCGCAGCTGACGTCACTCACGCGCACGCGCACACACACACACTAGTCTCGTCTCTCATCCGCGGCAATAGGAAAAGATTAAATAACTTGGTTTATGCTCACAATTTAGATTAATCTGCCCGCATCCTCCACCAATATGTAAGGTTATTACATATAATATTAATACGTAATTTAAAGAAATAGTTTAATTTAGCTCAAAGGGAATAATTTATGGTTTTATAGGGATTTGAACAGAATCGGTATTGCGGCGATTCACTGAACGAGCCGTATGACAAACTCTGCACTGGATATTAAAATCCCAAATATAGTGAAAACACTATTAAATAGCACAGTAACGAAATCGACAGATTAAGGCATTAACTTGTGAGCAGAAAACACAAGATACTTCTCTTTTCAATGTAAATAAGATTTTATTTATACAAACCTAAAACATAAACACAAGCATTCACACATTCACACGTTGCAGAAAGAGAGAAAGTGAGGAAAGGATGAGTTTAAGAGAATGGAAATGTGAAATCCCAGCAATATGTGCTATTGCATAGACCTGAACAACCATCAATCACTTATTTAACCCTCGTTTTGAGTTTCTCAATGAGGCTAAGATTTATATTAACTACACCAATTAGAACCTGTTAGAACCTGGAGGTGTGTTGCTTGCTTTGCCTGTGTAACAGGGTTGTGTCCTCGTTGCAGACAGGGGGTTCCCCGAAGTGTATGATTGGCTGGAAGTTCAGTAGTCTTTGAAGTGATGTCTTTTGGGCGTTGGCTTGCTGGAAGTTTGAAGGAGTGCAGTCGAAGCTGGACTTTGTATCAAACTTACATTAACATTTTATTTACATTTTATTTATATAAACCTAAAACATAAACTAATCTAACACATGAACACAAGCATTCACACATTCACACGTTGCAGAAAGAGAGAAAGTGAGGAAAGGATGAGTTTAAGAGAATGGAAATGTGAAATCCCAAGTTTACAGCAATATGTGCTATTGCATAGACCTGAACAACCATCAATCACTTATTTGACCCTCGTTTTGAGCTTCTCAATGAGGCTAAGCTTTTTAAGTGTCTGATTGGCTGGAAGTTCAGTAGTCTTTGAAGTGATGTCTTTTGGGCGTTGGCTTGCTGGAAGTTTGAAGGAGTGCAGTCGAAGCTGGACTTTGTATCAAACTTACATTAACACACGAAACTCCACGGAAAGAAAAGAAACTAAAGTAAAAGAATAAAATTAAAAGGATGTGACGAGACTAAGTTGTTTTCTTCTCATTATGGCACGTGGGCCAGAGCACGCTCAAAGAGCAGCACGCGGTGAGAGGGACGAGAGGCGTAAAAAAAAGAACAAAAGAGAGCAAAAGAAGGAGGGACAACAGTTTTAAACTCGCTTCTGGACACATCCCATCTGGATGTCTTGACCAATTAGATGTCTTGACCAATTAGGCTATTATCTTAGCTAGGGTGTGTTCTTTACATCATAAATCAGCTTGTTATCAGTCACATGGTCCGAATTTTACAGGCTCTGGCGAAGTACACCTTTTTGAACATGATTTCATAATAACAAGACTGATGCATTGGACAAAGAATTGATTGGAAGAAACACTTAAAGCATGGATTTTCAAGCGCATACATACTAAATATGCAATATTTATCTTTAAGGCTCGAGCTATTCAATAATGATTAAAAAGACATACATATTATTTGATTAAAACAAGATATGTGGGTACAACATAAAAATGTCCTTTTAGGATGATTTTATGTGCATATGGAGAAGAAAGTCTTTGTGCAGTTCTAAGGAGAACGAAGGCATGTTCTTTAGACAAAGGAATGTTGGTTTGGACTGTCTTTTATGTGTGGAGACACGCCCGAAAGAGTCTGTAGCTAATGATTTTCTATCACAGGTTTACATGTGAACATCAGTCTTGATTACTTGCAACAAATTTGACAGTCTCCTTCTTGAATTGGAATTATCAATAAGTGTTCGTTTGTCTCAGTGTTGCAAGTTGTTTGGTGAAAGAGGCTCGCTGGTTAGGAGGCAGGAATCCGATTTATGGCGTTGTCCTGTTACAGCTTTGAGGCCTCTCTGCATTCCAGCTCCTCAGGTTTCAGTGTTCTGATGCATCTTAAAATTGTCTGATTCAGTCTCTGATATCCTACACTTTGGGGCTGTTATTGCTATGCTTACGGGTTGAGCTTCAATTTGAACCTGCATTTCTGGTGACAAGAAATGCAGTCAATTTTACTAATTGGTTAGGTACAAAGAAAAAGCTGTTTTTCCTAATTATTATATTTAAAAATAATCTAGTTTTATGAATAATATATATATATATATATATATATATATATACATAAATAAATAAATAAAGAATATATATTGTAATGGGGTGAGGAATCACACGACAAGGAAGGCAGGTTAAAGGCCCCGAAGGGTGGCTTTATTGAGGTGGTGTAAAGTGCAGGGAAGGGCAAAAACGGTCCTTGGGAGTGCTCCAGTGCGGTGAGTGCTCTCTTCCTCCTTTCCCAGTGCTGAGTGTCCATGTAGTGTCCAAGTGGGTCTGGTCGGTCACACGCTGGTGTCTGTGGAAGAAATGAAATGGCGAGTTAGTGCTTGGTCTCATGGAGTCCTCTCCCTGTGTGTGGGGCTTGCGTGGCTTATCTAGCCGCTGCCTGATGAGCCGCAGCCGTGACCGATCAGCCTGTGATGAGGATGTGCAGGTGTTCCTCGCTTGTTTCCAGGGCGACGCTGATGATCCTTCGGGACGCTCGTCACCCCCCCCCCCCCCCCCCCCCAAGCGTCGTCCTGGTCCTGTTGATAATATTAGGCAGTAGGGGGAATTTAGGGGGTGGGTGGGGAGTGACCCCTGACAGACCTGTGAAAGCTGCCCAGATCCGAGATAGGCCGTCAGTGTTGGCGTTTGGGGCTCCAGCCCGATGATGCACAACGAAGTGGAAGTCCTGGAGCGCGAGGAACCATCGGGTCACCCTGGCATTGGTGTCCTTGGCGCGGGCCATCAACTGAAGGGGTGCGTGGTCAGTGACCAGGGTGAACTTCCGGCCCAGGAGGTAGTATCGCAGCTCCAGGACTGCCCACTTGACGGCCAGGGCCTCCTTCTCCACAGCAGCGTAGTTTCTCTCGGCCGGGGTCACCTTCCTGTTAATGTAAATGACAGGATGCTCCTCACCTTCCTGGATCTGTGACAGGACTGCTCCCAGTCCTGTGTCGGAGGCATCCGTCTGCAGCAGGAAGGGGCAGCTAAAGTCCGGGGCTCGGAGGACTGGTTCCGAGTTGAGGGCCCCTTTCACCTTCTGGAAGGCTTCCTCCGCTGCTGGTGTCCACAGTACCTTCTCCGGCTGCCCCTTCCTGGTCAGGTCTGTCAGGGAGGCGGCTAAAGAGGAGAAGTTAGGGATGAAGCAGCGATAATATCCCGCCAACCCTAGAAAGGCTCGTACCTGGGCTGGTCTCGGGCCTTGGGGCGGACCGTACCGCCTCCACCTTCTTCTCCTGCGGTCGAATTAACCCCCGACCAACCCCGACCAGTTACTTCACCTCGGAGAGGGCAAGGTGACATTTGCGAGGGTTGGCGGTGAGCCCAGCCTTCCGTAGTTCCGAAAGCACCCTCCGTAACCGGTCCAGGTGGTCCTCCCATGCCTCGGAATAGATTACCAAGTCGTCCAGGTAAGAGGCGGCATAAGACTGATGGGGCCGCAATAGGATGTCCATCATCCGCTGGAACGTGGCTGGTGCTCCGTGAAGGCCGAAGGGAAGGGTCCGGTACTGCCAGTGGCCACTAGAGGTGGAAAAAGCAGTCTTAGGTTTGGCATTATCAGAGAGGGGTACCTGCCAGTAACCTTTGGTGAGGTCCAACGTCGAGATATACCGGGCCCTTCCCAGTCGGTCCAACAACTCATCCACCCGAGGCATGGGGTATCCGTCGAACTCGGAGATCTCATTGAGACGGTGGAAGTCGTTGCAGAAACGGAGGGTGCCGGCCGGTTTCGGGACCATCACGATCGGGCTGGACCACGGGCTGCGTGATGGTTCTATCACCCCTAACTTCAGCATCTGTTGTATTTCGTCCTCAATAGCCTGCCGACGAGCCTCAGGGACACGGTAGGGCCGTTGCCTGACGACGACCCCTGGCGGCGTCCGTATGTCGTGTTGTACGACGCTGGTCTGCCCAGGGAGAGATGAGAACACATCAGAGAACTGACCGATCAGGTGCTGCAGCTCCCCCTTCTGGGCAGCCGAGAGATGGGGGTTGACATTGACCACCACGGGATCAGAGATGGCGAAGGCGGCGAGCTGGTCTCTAGTCCCCACCCACTTCTTCAGCAGGTTGATGTGGTAGAGCTGCTCAGCTTTCCTTCTTCCTGGCTGCCGGACACGGTAGGTAACCGGCCCAATTTTCTCCAGCACCGTGTAAAGCCCCTGCCAGGTGGCCAGGAACTTGCAGGCCGCGTTGGGGACTAGGACCATGACTCGGTCGCCCGTCTGGAACTCCCGTGGCTGGGCTGCCCGGTTGTAGTGGCGTTGTTGAGCCTGCTGCGCCTTTGTCAGGTGTTCCCGGACTAACGGCATGACCCGGTCGATCCTCTCCCTCATCTGGCAGACGTGCTCGATCACCGAGCGATGGGCTGCCGGCTGTTGCTCCCAGGCCTCCTTCGCCACATCCAGGAGGCCGCGGGGTTGCTGGCCAAAGAGGAGCTCGAAGGGGGTGAATCCAGTTGAGGCCTGGGGGACTTCGCGGATCCCGAAGAGGACGTAGGGGATCATGAGGTCCCAATCGCGCTTGTCCTCCGTGACCACCCGTCTCAACATTTGCTTCATGGTCTGGTTGAAGCGTTCAACCAGACCATCGGTCTGTGGATGGTAGACGGTGGTCCTCAACTGTTTCTCCCGCAACAGTCGGCAGAGGTCAACCATTAGCCGGGACATAAAGGGGGTACCCTGATCGGTCAGGATCTCCGCTGGGATGCCGACTCGGCTGGAGAGCAGGAAGAGTTCCTGGGCGATGGCTTTCGCGGTGGCTTTGCGAAGGGGAACTGCCTCTGGATACCGGGTGGCATAGTCGACAATCACCAGGATGTGTTCATGTCCCCGGGCAGATTTAGGCAACGGCCCCACAAGGTCCATCCCGATGCGCTCGAAGGGCACCTCGATGATGGGCAGCGGTACCAGCAGACTGGGGGGAGGCGTCCTGGGTGACGTCACTTGGCAGGTGGGGCAGGCTTGGCAGAACCTCTTCACCTCTGCCTCGAGGCCCGGCCAATGGAAGCGGTCATGGATCCGTTGGACCGTGTTTGCCACTCCCAGGTGCCCTGCCAAGGGATGTGAGTGGGCCAGTTGCAATACGGTCTCCGTCTTCGTGCGTGGCACCACCAACAATAATTTTTCCTCCCCCCTCCGCTGGGCGACACAGTAGAGCAGGCCGTTTTGGACCACAAAGTGCGGGAGAGGATGGGGGCCGGGCTGAGCTTCCTTGCCTTCAATGACTCAGACCGGAGTCCAGCAATGCTTCAGCTTGTCATCCGCTCGCTGTTCCTTCCCGAATGATCCCCCTCCCGTCACCTGCTGGAAAACATCATAGAAGAGGTTATTATTTTGGGAGGGGGACTCACCATCTCTCCCGCTGTCCGAAGCCAAAATGACGGCGCGCTGGCGAGGTCCTTTCCTGGGCCTCCGTCTCCAGCGGTCCCCTCGAGGGCTGGCAGGCTGCGTCGCTGCGCCCAGCAGGCGGTCAAACCCGGGTCAGTCTCTCCCGATCAGCATGGGCACGGGAAGGTCCTTCACGACTCCGACTTCGATGGGCCAGGTGCCGGATATGGCCGAGATGGTCACTCTGCGGGCGGGCACTTGTCGGGTGTCCCCGTGGACACAGGTGATGGGAAGGAAGGTTTTACACTCCATCCGTGGAGTGAGAATGTGAGACTGCACCAGACTGACCGCACTGCCCGAATCCAGGAGGGCCCGGAACGGCTTCCCGTTCACCTTAACCCTCCCGCCTCTCATTCAGCGCGCTATTCATATGGAAATGAACTGAGGTGAGCCAGGTAATCATGTACACGCCCCTGAGAAATGGCATAAAACGTCAAGCTTCATCATAGAATTACTTACTTCTTCTGCGCGTTTGCATGATGGCACGCTACACGGGTGATGAAGTACTTCGGATGGTTCTGGACAGTGACGAAGAAATGACATTCTCCTCAGAGGAAGAGCGCGACTCCGATGACGAACATTTGCATTTTGAAGAACGTCTGGACCCAGCGGAGGATATCATTCCTGACGAGTAAGCCTTTTATTATTACCTTAGTGATGTAAAAAGCCTATTTTATATCTAAATTTGGACATTTCCAAACAGGCTATTGTCAGACTAAAATCAGCTATTCCGAGTAAAATTGGTTGAAATATGAATTATTATCTCCTTACAGGCTAACGTAACTTATATTAGCCTACTTTTTGATCAGTTCATCAGTAATATTCAGGAAATAATAGACATTGAACGGATGTTTGTTTGTTTTTAGTTTTTTTTTTATGTTCTACAAAGTGAGTATATAACTAGGCCTATATATAAATATATATAATGCCATGTATATGCTATGATATATGTCTTACAAAACTTAACTGTGCTTTGTTTTTGTTTTTTTACACATTATATGGATTGTTTAGACTATATTTTTCCAAATGGTGAAATTGTTCACCAACTAGCTTTTGTTCGCGAATATCTGATGTGGTAATTGTTTTGAATGCGTTATACCCGGCCATTGGCTTTCTCGATCGTCCTAGGTGTAAATGTATCAGAAAGCTGTAAATGTCACCGATCGACAGACATATACGCACGTCCATTCTTATCAATGATGCAATTTATCAGCTATGCATCTTCTGGTAATTGTTAACTGTTTCAATTTTCGTTTAGGACTGTGGCTGCATCACCGGCATCTTGCACAAGAAAGGCACGCAAGTGTCGTTCAGTTTTGAGTTCGCTGGAAAATCACAATGAGTAAGTGCACATTCAGTATTTTACAGATGTTAGTTCAATTTAGTTGAGAAACGTTGGGATAACACAATAATAAAATCTTCCTGTATGGGTTTATAGAAATTTTACTTTTGTTATGCCTGTATCCCACATGAAAAAAATACTATAGTAATCTATAGTAAATACTATAGTGTTTTGAACCATACTATAGTAAAGTTGATTATACTGTATGTATTATAGTATTATTATTATATAGTATTATTTTTATGTGGTTGATAGTGTTAAAATATAGTTCATTTGTTATTGGCATTCTGTTTTCTCATCAAGTATGCAAATACTAAGGTAGCCTACTGTGAAAAATAAATGCTAACAGTTGTTTGCAACACTTTTTTAGGACCGTAAATACACCACTCTCGCCTTCACCTGCATCTCGCACAGGAAGGGGACACAGGTATTGTTCTGTTTTCAATTCCATTCAATAATTGTGTAATTGTACATTATATTGTAACACAATAATGGTAATAATGTAGTTTATTAGTGTAAACAACATGCTTTTGTTCTTTTTTTTTCTCAGATGTGAGAATAACCGTGCAAAAGAACCTGTAGCAAAGAGAGCTAAATCAAATAAGCAGCCCACTTTATCATGGAAAACAGAGACTGATGTTGACATGGCTCCACAGGCTCTGAGATTTCTGCCCGCACAGGAACCTGGACCACTGCTAAGACCATGTGATGCACACACTCCCATGAGTCTATTCAAACTGTTTTTTTCTGAAACTGCTATGTCCACTCTATGTCAAAACACCAATGCCCAGGCTGCCAGGGCACGTGCAAAGGGCCATAAATATAAATGGACAGACGTCAGTATCAGTGAGCTGTACTGCTACATTGGGCTACTCTTCTACATGGCCATGGTGAAGTTGAGATCCATCAGAGACTACTGGCGGCAGGACAGTCATTTCTCTGTTTATTTTCCTGCCACAATCATGTCAAGGGACAGATACTGCACCATTTCATGGAATCTCCACATGAGTCACCCAGATGCAGACCAGAAAATGACAGAAAGAGGGGCACAGCTGAACACGACCGGCTTTTCAGGGTCAGACCCCTCATGGACACTATCCGGCTTGCATGTAAGGCCATCTATCATCCAAGAAAAAATTTAGCAGTGGATGAAAGAATGGTGGCATGCAAAGCAAACACAGGAATGACTCAGTACATGAAAGCCAAGCCAACCAGGTGGGGCTTCAAGTTGTTTGTTCTTGCGGACTCATCAAATGGATATACTGTAGATTCTGCCGTGTACACAGGAAAGAACCACTTTCCAACAGGCCATGGACTGTCATATGATGCTGTGACATCTCTGTTAGACCGTACAGTTTTGGGCTCTGGGTACCATGTTTACATAGATAATTTTTACACTAGTCCCAAGCTCCTAACAGACCTGTTTGCTTTGAAGTTTGGTGCATGTGGGACTTACAGAGACAACAGGAAGGATTGCCCTCGGAATGCAGCTAACTCACTCACCAAAAAATCAGTGAGGGGCTCCATCAGGTGGATTCGAGACAAACATCTTGTGTTTGTGAAGTGGATGGACACACGAGAGGTGTCTGTCTGTTCCACCATCCATGCTGCTTATACAGGAGACACTGTGCAGAGGAGGGTGAAAACAGAAAATGGATGGAGGACAAAGAGTTTTCCAAGTCCTGCACCTGTGACTGCCTACAACCAGCACATGGGGGGCGTTGACCTGTCTGATCAGCTGTTACAGTACTACAGTACACAGCACAAGACAATGAAGTGGTACAGAAAGATCTTTCTACACTTCTTGGACATTGCTGCCACCAATGCTTTTATTGTACACAAAGAGCTTTATGGCACCATGAGTCACAAGCAGTTTATGGAAGAACTAACGGCAGAGCTCTGTGGTGTGTCACAGAAAATACCACCAAAACAGACCAGTGTTCACCATGTGCCATTTCCAGGAGCTGAGCACGCCTCAGATAACAGCGCTGGTCGCCGGACCTGTGTGCTTTGCAAAGCAAAGCATGGTAAGAGACAGGACACTCCTTGGAAATGCAAGGCATGTGATGTTCACTTGTGTGTTCAGCTGAAAAGGAACTGTTTCCTAGAGTGGCACAAAGATGTATAGCTGTTCAATTATGTGTACTACGTGAGGGAGTAGGTTATACATAGGGTGTAAGAGTGGGCTTCTAAAAACCTTACACCCTTTTTTATCTTGCACTCTTCCTGTTTACACTTTATTTTTTTGCACTGTTTTTCCCTGATTGTGTCTTCTGTACCACCACATGTTTCATGTGTAAATTCAGCTGCAGTATCCATATAAGATCATCTGTGTCCCTTTGTCCTCAATCCTGGACATTTTTTCAGAACTATTTGAGTTATACATAGGGTGTAAGAGTGGGCTTCTAAAAACCTTACACCCTTTTTTATCTTGCACTCTTCCTGTTTACACTTTTTTTTTTTTTTTTATGTTTATTCTCTACTACTATATGTTTCATGTGTAAATTCAAGTATATGTCTTCAGTTATATATAACAGACAACTTTTTCAGCAGGTTTGCTATTTTGCTATGTGTAGCTTTATATAGATTACAGAGTTATATACAGTGTGCTGACTGACTGGAAGCAGGTAAGATTTTTTTTTTTTTCTTGGGAGCACATAAAAAAACACTTTGGAAATGCCAGGTATGTGATGTTCATTTATATATTTCAACCTTTTATATATATATTATAGTCATCATGTTTGCTCTTTCTTTGTCAGATCATTGCGGTAATCACATCCATTGTTTTCTCATGCAGTTTCTGAAGTCTCCCGCTTTCCTGTGTTAAAGTTTCCTGCCCCACGATGTCTTGACTCTTCTGTTGTTGATTTTTGTTTGTTCCTAATAAACTGTTTTTCTGCACTCACAAGTGAATCTCAAGTTATTTTATGTGATATATATATATATATATATATATATATATATTCTAAATAAACTACAAACAAAATGTGGAAATCTTATGTAAAATATATACATTTCTTTTTTCCTCACATTCACATGTAGCAATTCCCTCTGTCACACACCTGACTGAATGGCTCATTATGCAGCTCATTATGCGGGCCTTTGTCTTCTCAGGTGTGAATCACTGCATTGATAATGATAGTTCACGCCCACTCGCATAGACCCTTTCTACTCAAAAAGTGACTTAGAAATTTTAAATCAATATACTGGTTTCTCTGAATGAGTGAGTAAGATGTTTTTCAGATCATTTTGAGGAAAAAATTCTAGGCTACAAGACCCAGTTTTCAAAAGTCTTGTGAACAAATGTTCTGTATGTGTTTTATGGCCTTATTTCAGTGACTTCAAAATTGTAATTTTTCACTAACCACGCATAAACGTTGCTTTCTCAAAAACACAATCATGTACATAAATGCAGCTAACATAATATTATAGCCCAGTTTGTGCTGTTTACAGTGTTATTAGACTTTAGCCATTTATATTTTTATAAGCAACTGAAAAAAGCACAAATGTCAGGGCATGTCGAAAGTTCTCCAGGCCCCCAAAACACCCTTCTGGAGCCCCAGCCGGTAGGTCGCGGTGAACAATGCAGCCTGCCAGCCAGGTCCGTGTGGGAAGCGCGGGAGCCTCTGTTGGCATTTGCTCATCCCACGGTGGGGAAACCGCCAGCCTGCTCAGAGGTCGCTGGGTGCCCTCCGGCGCGCGTCGCTCCTGAAATACCCTTCGGAGAAACGGCGGCGCTCGCTCCCCAGCGTCCCGACGTTGGGCTGCATCCGCCAGCTCGATGGCTTCTACGAGCTCCAGGGTGGTGGTTGGGCTCTTCATCCCAACCGCCTGTCGGTGGGAGCGTGGAAGGGCTCGAAGCAGACGATCTACCACCACGCGTTCCACCACCTGACTGGCTGATGACGTCCCCTCGAGCAGCCAATGTTGTGCCAGTCGCGTGAGTTCGGCGGCCTGGGCACGTGCTGGCAGACGGGGCTTATACTCCCAGTCGTGGAAATACTGAGCGGCACAGATAGGGGATAATCCCATGTGGGCGAGGATCTCCTTCTTAACCTCCGCATACTGGTCAGCGGAGGCTTTTGGAAGAGTGAAGAACGTGCGCTGAGCTTCACCCGTCAGCAGGGGAGCCAGTGCCCGTGCCCAGTCGTCGGGATGCCATCCTTCAGAGGTTGCCGTTGTCTCAAACATTTGGAGGTAGGCTTCCACATCGTCATGCGGGGTCATTTTGGGGAGCAATTTCGTGGCTTGCACTCGAGGGTCTGGCAGCGGAACGCGTTTAGCAGCGGCTTGCAAAGCTGCGAGCCCTTGCTCCGTCTCTCCCTAACGGGTGGCGAGGTGCTCAACGATTTGTTGCTGGCGGATTCTAACCTCGGCGAGCCGCTGGAGGATTTCGTCCATGGTGAGGGGAGGAGCGCTTGCCTGAATAACAAAAAACAGGAAAAACAAAAAAGAAAAAAGATGAGGTCAGGGAAACCGCTTGTCGGTGATTCCTCACAAATCTGCCCGCATTCTCCACCAGTGTAACGGGGTGAGGAATCACACGACAAGGAAGGCAGGTTAAAGGCCCCGAAGGGTGGCTTTATTGAGGCGGTGTGAAGTGCAGGGAAGGGCAAAAAAAGTCCTTGGGAGTGCTCTCTTCCTCCTTTCCCAGTGCTGAGTGTCCGTGTAGTGTCCAAGTGGGGCTGGTTAGATATATATGAAACACACTGCACACAAAAATAAGTTTACACACAAATTGGCAAGTTTTGAGTCATTAATGCAAAATTTTAAAAATATTTAAAATAAAAAAAACAAACAAACATTGTCCTCATTTGTAAGTCGCTTTGGATAAAAGCATCTGCTAAATTACTAAATGTAAAATACACAAAAGAAAACTACCATCTAATCTGGTTAGGGAAAACAATTCATTGACAAAAAAAAAAAATCACTGGATTTTTCAGGAAAAGAGGTTGTAGTTGATCTTTGTAGTGAAGTCAGATTCTCTGTTGGTCAAACATCTTTCCATTAAAGGAATTTACAGGTCAGAGTTCATCAAACTTGAAATTTGGTAGGCAGTGAAAGATAAAACATGGATATGAACATAAGTGAATAGATTGATAAGTCCTGTGTGACGACATATTTAGGCTGTTAGCAGCATTTATCAACAGAATAAAACCTTCACTCCTTCAAAAACAGCTTGTGGTTCTTTTTGATCTTTCTGCTGCTTATGAATAACAAACACTGCCATGACGAGCTGCACAAGACACTTTGAGCTCATCTGCTGCAAATCCTAGTGTACATAAACATCATTCATCAATGTGTTATGCCATCAAAACTAAAATATGCTAATCATTACACAGGAATCCTCAAATCTGGCCCACAAGATCCACTTTTCTGCAGAGTTTAGCTCTAATACTAATCAAACACACCTGATCATGCTAATCAATGTCTTCAAGATCATTAGAAAATCACAGGTAGGTGAGTTTGATAAGGCTTGGTGCTCAAATCCAGGTCAAAATTTGAGGAACAAATCTCTCACAGTGGTGCATCATGGGAGGTGGAAGAAACCAAGTGTAGAGGATAAAGGGAATTTTTGTTGTTGTAAAATTTAATGATTATGAAAATTGAACTATGTATACATGGCTGTTAAATAATAAGTTGTAGATTAAAGATGCACAAAAATATTATAATCTTGAGATATGGCTGTTTGGTGAATTTGATTTCTGGTTGTTTGCATCTCTGACAATGGTTGTGGCCGTGAGTATAAATGCCCAGCAGCTGAACTTGCATGGCTTCTCAGTCTGAGACACAAGCTGCTGAAGTTTGGAATTATTCAGAGTGAGAGTTTTTTCATGTTATTTATATTTCCCTTGTACTTTATTCACAAAACACGTCATTAACAAATGCAGTTTTTAATTGATTGCTTTGCTCCAGTGAGGTCCTAACTGTGTCAGTGGGGGTTTCTCGTGGAAAATCAACAGCTGCTGAATTTAGTCTTACTGTTTTTCTTTTTTGCAATGTTTACAACCCTGTGTGTATTGGGCTGTTTACTGGGTTGTGCTGTGTTCCCAAAAAGCCTTGTGTTAGAGAGTGCTATCCTCCATTGCAGTCTCTGATCAAAGCATTGTTAGGTAGAGGATAGTCGCTCACCTGCAGGTATGAATCCACTGCTGCTTGAGCTCAGATATCAGATAGATGGGGAGCCCCAGACATGGAGACAGGAGACTATAGCAGTGTCTCACTAAAGCACTTTAATGATGGTTGATCATGGACATTAAACCGTTATTCAGTGCCATTTCCCCCTGCTGTTTATGCCCTTCTCTCTTAATTTTCTTACTTGCATGTCTTTCTGCTGCTCACAGTCTTGTTTTTCGTCTTTGTTGTGAAGCTGGTTTTCCAGCTGTAGCCCCACGCTGTTCATCTTCACATTGACTAAGACCTGGGTTTGACAAAAGGACAAGTCATCACTCTGCTCTCCAACAGTTTTACTAATTACACTATGTACTTCAGAACTTCATGCAGTTGTTGACACTAATTGAATATTATATGTGATACCTGCCTCCAGGTTATCTGGGTAGCTGGATGTGCTGTTGCTTCCTCCATGGTGAACAGTCCACTCATTTAAGTAATCTTAACTTAATTAAATGTAATTTAATATATTAGTAAATAAAACTTAAGTATTCCTTATTTTAAGTCCAATTTACTTAAGCCATTTAAGTTTAATTAACTTAATTGAATCTGTGATCTGAGGAACACTGAGAATAGCTATACCTAGTTAAAAAAAAAAGCTCTCCATTCACATTTCAAAACACATTTCAAAATTTTCAAAATGCAGAAAAATGTAAATATGGTAATTTGTAATAGTTGTTCATTAATGCTTGAATCAGAAAAAAATCCCAAATGTTAAGAGTTGAACATTTACATTTAGTCATTTAGCAGACGATTTTATCCAAAGTGACTTACAAAGTGGCTGCATAAAAATATGTAGGAATGGCAGCAGTGTCCAGAGAGAGAGAGAGCGAGAGACTGAGAGAGAGAGAGCGTTCACAACATCCAACGTGTAAAAACAATATAAAACTATTGTGTACATGTGACCAATCTATTTTAAACAGGTCTAAAAGGCTTAGATTAGTCAAATATGAACTTTTCCTTCATAAACGATAAAAAACAGTCAACTTCTTATTTAGCATAAAAATATGCAGCAGCAGTGTCGTGGAAGAGAGAAAGAAAGAAAGAAAGAAAAAGAAATTACACACGGTGCTTAAGGTTGCTATGCAGGAACAGAATGTCATCAACTGTTGATGGTTTCAGCTGACTCCTCCGCTCCTGAATTACAAATCCAGCGCAGGAGAAGTCTCTCTCGCTTGCGGCGCTTGATGCCGGGATGGCAAGAATAGATCTTGCGATCTGAGCCAAGGTGGGGAATAAAACGGCATGCTCCTTCCACCACGTCAGCACATCAAAAGAGTCATCCCTTGGTGTCTTGTAGTCAATATATGCAGTTACTTCGTCCTGGCACTGAGGGTGGAGCGTTTCATCACCCGAGTCTTCCACATCTGATAAAGTATCCGATGCTTGTCGAAGCCTCTTTTCAGGTGGCGGGGAGCACACACGCTGCTCAGGACTCTCACGCTTATCCTTCAGTTCTAGACAAAAGAAAATAAAACGAAATATGAAGACTTGAGAACAATTGTCCAGTCCACAGTGAGAAACGACATTAAATATTTTCTGTAGTTTATCATCTATTGCGCAAATGCTGGTAGTCTGTTAGGCTTAATGGCCAATTTGTTTCCTTGCAAAATACATTTTTAAAATTAATCAGTATTTTTTATATAGTCACTCACCTTTTACAAGACGTCGCATATGCATGTGCACACTTATCACTTCACTTCTGTCTTCAAGTAGCTTCAGACTTTTTAGTTTGGGATGTAGAAACATGGCCAGCTTGTGTAGGGGATGAATTTCGAATTTTGTAAGCATAATGTTGAGGCATTTTTCCTTCAGTGCAGAAACTGTCATGCTGTCTGTGGAAGAGCCTTGTAAGTGGCGTTTTATACGGTTAAACCACACAATAGCCAAGTGAAGAGTCGCAGGTTTTGATGCTTCCAAGGCTTTGGTGGCTTCCCTGAATCGTTCCAGAAATGTGACAATGCCAGTCAGCGCTTCTTCATTCAAGTTTGTTAGGCGGGCTACTTCTCCTCGTTCTTCCAGAAGCTTGCGGATGTCCTCATACTGACAACTAATAGACTCCAGCATCATGTGCACTGAATTCCAGCGTGTCTCCACAGATGCTTTAAGTGTTCTTTTGAGGCGATTCTGGAGGTTTGTCTGTTTGAAGTAGGTGACCAGGGATTTGGCAATGAGAGTGGTCACTTCTTCAGCAAACACGTCGTCCTCAGACGTTTTTGGTAGCGTCGTGGACAAGACTGTGTTTAAAATGTGTGCAGAGCAACTCAACCGCATAACAGAACAAAGGGCTGCGACTAAATTTGCCCCTCGGTCCGTCACATACACCAATTTTGCGAAAAAATCATCAAGGCCGAATTTATTTAATGCTCTGATGATGGCTGCCTTAATATTGTCAGCTAACTGTGTCACAGCATTGTCTTCTCGTTGCGGCACCTTTAGCTCTGTATTCCTGGTAAGGTAACGGGCGATAGTACCACTAGTTTTTGAAATGCCACAGCTGTCGACGTGTTTCCTCAGTGACGATGTCCCAGTCTTGCGGCTTTCATAAGTTAAGACTTTAAGACAAGTTCTACACGCAGTGAAGCCCACTATGAGGTTGTTTTCACTATCAGTAATTACTCCAAATTTCTCCCAAACGTTGGACTTGAGTTTTGAGGACGAATTGTGTACTATTTTAAAATTTTCACTGGCAAGATTTTTTTTCACGTCTGCTAATTCCATCTTGACGATTGCTATCACCGGATGTGATATCAAGGAGAGATTTTTGGAGGGCTCCTATAGGCTAATCACAGACACAGAGGCAACATAATAAATATGAAACAAAAGAGTTTTATTTAAAAAAAAAGAATAGTAGTAATAATAATAATAATAATAATAATAATAATAAATAAAAATAACAGCTATGATTCTGAAATTTCAGTTGCCAGTTTTACGTTTCTAATTATTAATTTCGAAATCATAGCAAAAACTATTGGAATACACCCCTCTATTTTAACAAAATTGTATAAAAATATAAAATAATTGTTAGCGTTTTTATTAGCGCACATTAAGAAGCCTTAAGCATTTTTCAGTTAATCAAACATTGCATTAAATAAGCTAACAGAACAGTGTTGGGCCTATTTTAGAATGAGAAATAGAATATTTTATTCAAACTGTGAATAGATTAACTAGGCTACAGAAACGCGAGCAAAGAGCGTTCCCTTTAATATAATCACTAGACCTACAGCTGTCAATCAATGTCAATACAGCTGTCGATTGGCTACAGTGCTCAGTGTTTGCAAATCCCGCTGTAGAAGCCCGGTCTTCAGACAGAGCGCGCAAACACAAACACGGGACAATTTGAAAGGAGCTGCCTATCAGCGTGTACTGGATTAAGTCGATATAGTCTCGGTTATAATTGTATCCGCAACCCAACCGTGTCCGTCACCAGTCCGACCCGCACCGCACCCGACACGTTAATATTATTCCACCCGTTATGTCAATTTTTGCGGTTCATCCGTCGGGTACCCGCCCGCATGCAGGACTCTGGTTCACGGTGTGTGTGTGTGCACGTTGGATGGGTTAAATGCAGAGCACGAATTCAGAGTATGGGTCACCACTTGGCCGTATGTCACTTCACTTCACTTCATTTAGCACATAAAACAAAAAGAATGGACACTCAATATACTTTAACTTGCATAGTAACAAAAACATTTGCTCATAGGGTCTAACTCTGACATGTATTGCAATTTCAACTTGTGTCATCAAGTAAACAATAGCTGAATCAAGAGAAAACATGAAAATAAACACACAAGACCTTTCCTCTCTGTGTTGTGCCCAAGCAGGACAGGAAGAGTAACCTCAGTTTCCTGAAAAGAGGGAAGAGTATATAGAATGAGATTCAATGTTATTCTGTATGTGTAAAGAATGTCTTATTTATTGTTTTTAATTTGCTGACAATCCATTTAACTTAATGAGGTAGTCCTTCTAAAAAAATTAAATTAACTTATCATTAATCACCCTCATGCTAACCTCCATGTATTACTTTCTTCTGATAAATACAACGATTTTTAGAAAAATAAATAGATCTCTGTGAGTCCATATTTGACAAAAAAAACAAAAAAAAACAGCAATTGTGACAGTAATTCAGAGCCGAGTGGAGCAATAAATATCTACTAAAGACATCTTCACAACATCGCTCTCGTTTTTGAAGCATTAACTTTAAATGTCCCTTCCTCTAGCATTATATGGTCTCACATAGATGGATTATTTTTCAAAAAATCGTTGTATTTATCTGAAGAAAAAAAAAAAGTCATACATCTGGGACAGTATAAGAATGAATAAGTGATCAGATCATTTAGATTTCTGGGAAGAGTATCCCTTTAAAACATCCTTTTCTGCCAAACAAAGTCATCACATACCTTCTCTCATTAAGAGATTTAGAGAAAAGGAACTGATTAGCTGTAGAACAAAAAACACATGATCAATATCTTTAGCATAATTTTCACTCATGCACTTTGTATTATATTAAAGAAACGAACCTCATATGTATGTATTCAACAAGCACGGGTCTGTAAAATGATGCAGATAAAAACAACTGTTAATTCATCAACTGCAGCAGATAAAACCTAACTAAATAAATAAATATATACCTAAAAGTACGGTGGCCGAGAGAGCTTAATGTGCTGCAACTTCAGAAAACGCATGCAAATAGATAAAGCAAATCAAGAAAACATCATCATCATCAGTTTGACAGCAGGTGCTGCAAATGCTCACAACACAACCAAAAAAAGAAACACACTGCAAATAAAATTTGGTTGTGTTGTGAGCATTTGCAGTACCTGCTGTCAAACTGATGATGATGATGATGTTTTCTTGATTTGCTGGTGCTTTGTCTATTTGCATGCGTTTTCTGAAGTTGCAGCACGTTAAGCTCTCTCGGCCACCGTATAAAAGACTCTAAGTACTTCTGTGATGTGATAACATCTCCAAACTGTTGTGCAAAGTTGTCAAAATCTTTCTCCTAAAAACAAAAAAAGAGAGGAACGACACGACACACATACACAAGCTACAACAGTTACTTAATAAAGGACAGTTATTTTCTCTTATCTTTTGTTTGATTAACATTAATAACATTCCACAACAGGTTTATTTAGGCTGCTGTCACTTTAAGAAGAAATAATCTAATAGACTGATCCGCATATGTTTTCTCCTAACTGTTCACGTTCATTTTAGACATAACCGACTGCGTTTATGTGAATACTAAGAAAGATTGGTATTTTACATATGTGTTCATTTAAATGCCGCGAATTAGAACACATTTCTGAACTCAGCGCGCGCAAGTGTCGAACTCCGTTTTCCTTCTGCACACTTTTAAATTATTAATCAAGCACGGAATCGGATGGATCCTAGATAGGATCAAATCCTGAACTGGATTATGAGGGCTCATGGATCGGATCAAATCCTGAACTGGATTATAGTAGTTAGTAATTACGAAGCATATCTTAAAATCTCACCCTCTGAAAAATACCCCTCATAAAAAGACCCTCAGAAACGTAGTAGATTCATAAATACAATTCATAAAACACACTTTGGAAATCTATTTTAGACATGATACATTAACCCTCTGGGGTCTGAGGTAATTTTGGGGCCCTTGAGATGTGTGGACATGCCCTGATATTTGTGCTTATTTCAGCTACTTATAATATAACATGTATTTTTTTTGTATTCAGCACAAACTATGCTACAATAATATGTGACCAAGGTGGATGTACATGTTTGGATTTGTTAGAAAAAAAATATTATGCGTGGTTAATAAGTTTTGGGGAAAAAAATGTAGCTGAAATAAGGCCATAAATGCCACACTAAATCGTCCTGAATAAGACTTTTGTGTAATCAGTCTTCTAGGCTAGAATATTTACTTCACAATTATGTGAAAATCATTCAGCTTACTCATTCACAGAAAACAATATATTGATTTAAATTTTTAAAGACATGTTTTGTGATCGAAAGCCAATATGCGAGGGAGTGATAATAGCCTTGAATATTAAGTGATTCTCACCTGAGAGACAAAGGGCCCTCCCCTAAAGGCTGCTAATGGGCCATCAGTGTGACTGTGACTGAGGCAGGTAAGAGAGTGTGAGGAGACTGAAAAAATGTTTTTTTTTTTATTATTTGTATTTTATTTACAACACAGTATAATCAAAACATACATAATGAAGGTCAAAGACACATTATTGTGCAACACTGATCTAACCACATGTGAACAGACTTTGACTCGTTCCTGCAACAGATTCTGTTCAACAAGTGAAACAAGTACCTGACATTTACTTATTTCCATGGATTCAAGAAGAAAAAAACATAGTGTCACGAATCTGGTCCATGCTCTCCTGGTTTACCACCACCAGAGGTCACCCATTCACCACATTGACTCTCACACTACACAGCACACTGGACTCCATTTCCCACTATGCATTGCACAGATCACAGCTGTCACCATTCACTCATCACACAGACCTGATGCTCATTTCACAATCACACACACTATTTAAGCCATGGACTTCCTCAGCATCAGGGCCGAGTATTGTTAGCGTTTATCACTAACCCAGCGATAGCAACTTTACAGAGCCATTGTTTTAGTCTTGCCTTGTTTTCCTGCCGTGTCTGACCCTGCCCGTGTTTACTGGATTTACCCCTTTGCCTTGCCGTTTGGACTGTGTTTGCTCCCCGTTTGGATTATTGCTGTCGACTCTGGATTATCTCTCTGCCTTGCCCCTTTGGATACTGTTCGCCGATCATCGACCCACGCTTGCGCCCCGGATTGCTCTGTCTTGCCTCTGCCATACCTGTTTGCTGTCTCCTGACCCTGCCTGTATGACCATGTTTTCTAATAAAGCTTTGCACATGGATCCGCATGTCTCACACCTGATGTGAATAGAGCCTCATCACCGCCGCGGTTTAAATGCCGAGCGCGCCTCTCCTCGGGAGACCGGTCTCTTCCCCGTGCATGCATGCTGGTGTCCTCGTGGGTCCAGGAAGGGCGCGTCGAGTAGGAGGACTGCCGCACACGTTAGACGGCTGAAGGGCTGACGGGCCAGGATGCCGGGCATCCCCTCTTTTTTTCCCCCCCTTCCCTGGACCCTTCCCTCCTGAACACTGCCCTCCTTCACAAGCCCCGCAGCACGACGAGGACACCAGATCCCCTGTTTATTTTGGACACGTTTTTCCCCCTATGGACACTTTATTTTAATATTTTTGTTTAATAAAAACCTCTCCGAGGCCTGACGCCACGCCCACTGTGTCTGTCGTTTGCTCCTCCCGCCACAGTGGTGTAGAATGCGGGCGGATTGAGGAAGTTTCACCAACAAGCGATCTCCACTGGTTTCTCACAATCTTTTTTTTTTTTCTCTGTGTTGCACTTTCAGAAAGGCGGGTACTCCTCCCCCAATGATGGAAGAGCTAGTCTGGCAGCTCACCGAGGTCAGCCTGCGCCAACAACAGATTGTGGAACACCTTGCCACACGCCAGAGCCAGGCTGACCAGGAGATCGCTGCGCTTCGCGCGGCCGCCCGCCAAGGACCAAGGCCTCGTGAAGGACCTGCCGGTGCCCGTGCTCCTGGGATGAGACTGGCCGGGCCTGGATGCCCTGTTGAGCACCGCCACACAGCCTGCCAGCCCAAGAGGGGGCCGCCGTGGACGGCAACCGGCAAGTAGGCCCAACCGCCGCCCCGTTCTTCTGGCCTCCGACAGTGGGAGAGACATCTCCTGGAATGCTGAGAACTAATATGCAATCCTCTTCTCCTTTGCAGACCCCAGCGAGTGACCGATCCTGCCCGCCACACGCACCGCACCGACGCATCACCCTGGGAAGGAACTGCACCACGAAGAGCACCACTGCACCTCAGCCACCTGTCTTTCACCCAACACCGCACTCTATTAATAAATCCACCCTTCGGGGTATTTATTTTGAGCTCTCCTTGTTGCGTGATCCTTCCACCCTGCCACAATACTTAGACTCGTAGCATTCATCATGTTACAATATACTCTCATATTACTTTTATTGTTTTATATAGAGCATGAAAACAACAGTTTGGGAAAAAAAAAACACAACTATGATTTTGTAGTCATATAGCCTAGTATGCATGATTTTATAGAAGCTGTTATGATTCTGCAGCCATAGACTCATATATGCTGTGAACCACAAAAGGATGTAATTTGTACTATAAAAAATATTTTATATCTCAGAAACTATTTATTATTGTTTAGCACGTTATTTAAATCTATTTTTGAACAGAGAAGACTATTAATAATAAACATGTTCTAAACATACTTAGACTCGTAGCATTCATCATGTTACAATATTCTCTCATATTACTTTTATTGTTTTATATAGAGCACGAAAACATCATCGTGCCGTAAGAAATTTAAATACAATGAATTGTCCATCATATTCAAACACTGTAGTCTGGAATTACAGTTTGGGAGAAAAACAACTATGATTTTGCAGTCATATAGTCTAGTATGCATGATTTTATAGTAGCTGTTATGATTCTGCAGCCATAGACTCGTGTATGCTGTGAACTACAAAAGGATGTACTTTGTACCATTAAAAAAAAAGGATATTTTATATCTGAAAAACTAATTGTTATTGTTTAGCACGATATTAAATCTATTTGTGAACATTAAACATTCTTAGACTCTTCATTTTTCCAAGATGGCGCCAGTGCACACGGCATGCCGTCTCTCTCGTGTGTCTCAGTTTCTACCTGTACTGCTTGTACTTTGTGTGGTTTTGCACTGGTATCATGTAGACTCAGTGCTAACCTACGATCGTCAAGCCCTATTCAACATCAAATGTTGTATGGAAGCTGGTTACCTGGGAAGCTGTCCTGCTCTCTACTACCGCTCTCAATCCTCTTTTAATCAACCTGCGCCAGAGTGTGTTCACCAGCTACCTTGCTGCGTTCCTCCTTTACGGAAACGCCGCAGAAAGAGAGGTTGTCGTGGCGGTGTTCGGGTGAGAATTAGACGGGCAATTGCTTCCACCATACAATCTTCGACCAAGTTTTCCCTGGATACAATAAATTTGGAGGGGCATAATCTGGCGCGACGCTCTTGGGATTATAGATATGCTTTTCATCTTCCAGTCTACCCGGTTTTCGGTGATTCCTCTATTTCCGCGTTGCCGTGTTTACGACTTCGCCGGAGAGGAGTGGAATGTTTAAATCTTCGTCAACTGGATTCTGTTCAATTGGATTGGAAACTGGCATCACTGTCTCATCTTAACATGGCTCTAGTCAATGCCAGGTCCGTGTGTAATAAGACTTTTATTTTGAATGACTTTTATACCGGACGAAACTTGGATATCCTATTCCTGACTGAGACTTGAGCCTCTGTTGGTGAGTCGTCAGTTTTTGAGGAACTCTGTCCACCGGACTGTTGTTTTATTAGTACACCAAGATGTACTGGCAAGGGTGGTGGGATTGCCATGGTTTTTAAACAATCCCTTAATATACGGCCCGTTTGTGTTGGGAGTTATTCATCGTTTGAGTTACAGTGTATTGTGTTGGAGTCTGATTCCACTGCAGTGTTCTGTGCGCTTATTTATAGGCCACCTAATTTTGACAGTGCTTTTATACAAGAGTTTTGTGAATTTGTAACTCTCATTATGCCATCATATGATCACCTGTTATTATTGGGAGATTTCAATGTACATGTGTGATGCCCAGGTCGACCCTTGGTCAGTGAATTTTGTAACATGTTGGAATCTTTGGATTTTACGCAACATATAAATGGAGCAACTCATATTCATGGTCACACTCTGGACCTTATTCTGTTAAATGGTGTTACTGTTGAAAATGTAAACGTAGAAGACATCTCCTTCTCTGATCATAGTCCAATTGTTTTTAATGCCCATGTCGAGAACTCTGTAGTGGTGAAGAAGTATCTGGGCCATCACTCTCGTTGCATAAATTCTTCTACTCCTTCTCAGTTTAGTGAAATTTATCGTACTAACGCTGTTGATGAATCCATTTTGAATGCTGCTGAGTCTTCCACTGGGCCTGATGAACTGACATCTTTTTTCTATGCATCTTGCTCTAATATTTTAGATGTTATTGCACCTTTGAAATTGAAATTACCCAGGCAGAAATCGTATTATTGGCTGGACGATCATGCTCGCTCTCTTAGGCAGGCTTGTCGTCGGGCTGAGAGGAAATGGAAACATGATTCTTTAACTGTGTCTTTTGAGTGTTTTAAAGAGTGTTTGATTAACTTTCAGAATGCTGCGAAATCAGCTAGGTTAAAGTATTTTTCTGATTTGATTGCTACACACTCTCATTGACCTAGGATTTTGTTTTCCACAATAAATTCATTAATTAATCCAGGTTGTCTGGTTGTTTTCTGAAAAAGCGTTAGCTATTCACTCCTCTTTTACCTTGCAGTTACCAGATCTGTCGCTGTTTTCGCTGGCTAGTCCGGCTTCCTTTTCTTGTTTTCAAAGTGTTTCTTTGGGGGAACTTGGTGTTTTGGTCAATAAGATGAGGACAACTGCTTCTTCACTTGATGTAATTCCTTCTGAGATTATTAAGGCCTCTTTTTCTGAAATCAGTAATTCCATTCAGTTATTGATTAACTCATCTCTAACTGCTGGGGTAGTCCCGAAATGTTTTAAGCATGCTGTAGTTCAACCTTTGCTTAAGAAACAGGGCTTGGAGGAAGGTTGCCTTGACAATTATCGGCCTGTCTGTAAGCTTTCATTTTTATCAAAACATTTAGAAAAAGTTGTATATTCACAATTGATTTCCTTTTTGAATGAAGCTAAATTAACAGAACCTCTTCAATCTGGTTTCTCTGCACAGCATAGTACTGAGTCAGCTTTGCTTAAAGTGTTCAATGACATCTTACTTGCAGTTGATAGTGGTAAAAATACAGTACTGCTGCTTCTCGATCTTACAGCTGCCTTCGATACAGTTGATCATAATATTCTCCTTTGCCGGTTAGAGCGTTTGTTTGGTATTGGGGGTATTGCTTTGCAGTGGTTTAATTCATATATTAGAGACAGGTCTTTTTCTGTTGAGTTAGGTAAATTCTCTTCATCTGTTGCTCCTATTGTCTGTGGGGTCCCTCAAGGATCCATTTTGGGGCCACTTCTTTTTAATTTATATATGCGACCATTGGGAGATGCTAGATTAGATTAGATTAGATTAGATTCAACTTTATTGTCATTTATGCAGAGTACAAGTACAGAGCTAATGAAATGCAGTTAGCATCTAACCAGAAGTGCAAGAATATAGTGTTTTATATACAAGTGCAGAGTAAGTGAAGATATGATTTACAGAATATACAGTGGAATTGCTATATACAGTATTGAGCAGAGTATGTACAGAATATAAATAGGAATGCAATGTAGGGATTGTATGTACATTATGAACAGAGCAATGTAGATTATATAGATTACAGATTATATATACACATTATGAACAGCAGAAACGTGAGAACAGTGGTAATAAATAAATACAGCTGGATGAGTGTGCAAAGTATTGATAGAACAATGTATTCTATGCAAAATAGCAGTAGTGCAATATTTTATAGAAATAGTTTACTGTGCTTGTACAGTAACAACTTTAGACAGTTTATAGTGTAATAACTTTGACAATGTGCAGTCTGTGCAAAATATGAGTAGTGCAAATGCATGTGTGTAAAGTACTGTGACCAGTGCAGTAATAAGCAGGTGCAGGTTAGATTGGTGGTGTGGCGTTCAGAAGTGTCACAGCCTCGGGGAAGAAGCTCTTCCTGAGCCTACTAGTGCGAGAGCGTAGGCACCTGTAACGCCTGCCGGATGGGAGGAGGGTGAAAAGTCCATGGTTAGGGTGAGAGGCATCCTTGATGATGTTTCTTGCCCTGCCCAGACAGCGCTTATAATAAATGTTCTCAATGGAAGTTAATTGGGTGCCGGTGATCCGTTGAGCAGTTTTCACCACCCGCTGGAGTGCTTTGCGGTCAGATGCGGAGCAATTGCTGTACCATACTGAGATGCAGTTCGTGAGTATGCTCTCAATGGTACAGCGGTAGAATTCCACAAGGATCCTGGGATTCAGGTGAACTTTCTTAAGGCTCCTTAAGAAGTAAAGGCGCTGCTGTGCCTTTTTGACCAGAGTGGAGGTGTTATGGGACCAGGTGAGGTCATCAGAGATGTGGATGCCAAGGAACTTGAAACTCGACACACGCTCCACTTCAGCTCCGTTGATGTAGATGGGTGTGTGTGCATGACTCCTAGTCCGCCTGAAGTCCACAATGATCTCCTTTGTCTTCTGGGTGTTTAGTTGTAGATTATTGGTGGCACACCACACAGCCAGGTGCTGCACCTCATCCCTGTAGGCTGACTCATCGTCATCCTTGATCAGACCTACCACCGTGGTGTCATCTGCAAATTTGATTATGGTGTTGGAGCCATAAACAGGAACACAGTCATGGGTGAAGAGGGAGTACAGGAGAGGGCTCAGTACGCAGCCCTGTGGCACGCCGGTGTTCAGGGTGATGATGGAGGAGGAGAGGTTATCTAACTTGACGGACTGAGGTCTGTTAGTCAGAAAATCTAGAATCCAATTGCAGATGGGTGTGCTGATTCCAAGCTGGCTGAGCTTGGAGATCAGCTTGGAGGGGACTACTGTATTAAATGCAGAACTGAAGTCCATGAACAGCATTCTCACATGTGTGTTTTGACTGTCCAGGTGGGTGAGGGCAGAGTGAAGCGCTGTTGAGATGGCGTCCTCTGTTGACCTATTGTGGCGATAGGCAAATTGGAATGGGTCCAGTGTAGCAGGGAGACAGGATTTTAGGTGGGATGCAACCAGTTTCTCAAAACACTTGGCAATGATGGGGGTGAGTGCAACAGGACGGAAGTCGTTAGGGACCGAGGCAGTGGAGTGTTTCGGTACTGGTACGATGGTGGAGGTTTTGAAGATAGTGGGGACAGTTGTTTGGGCCAGGGACAGATTGAAAATGTCCGTGAAGACCTCAGCTAGCTGCTCCGCACAGGCTTTAAGCACACGACCAGGTATTCCGTCAGGGCCAGCTGCCTTCCGTGCATTCACCTTACGCAAAGTGGAGTAAACATCTGATGTGGAGAGAGTGAGAGGCAGTTCACTGGGTTGATGCTCAGCTTTGAGTGAGATCTCCTTATTATTTTGATCAAAACGAGCATAAAAGTGATTGAGCTCATCTGGGAGGGAGGCAGAGCTGGAGGGGGGCACAGAGTTAGGTGGTTTGTAGTCTGTGATAGATTGTATGCCTTGCCACATACGCCGGGGGTCTGAAGAATTGAAGTGATCTTCAATCTTCTGTTTGTGTGTGAGTTTGGCCTGGCAGATACCCTTCCTCAGGTTGGCTCTGGCTGAGCTGTAAGCCTCTTGGTCTCCAGACCTGAAGGCTGCATCTCTTGCTTTGAGCAGGAGGCGAACCTCTCTGTTCATCCAGGGCTTCTGATTGGGGAAGATTTTTATTTTTTTGTGTGTAGTCACTCTGCTCACACAGCTGTTGATGTGCTCCAGGACAGAGTTGGTGTAAATGTCAATGTTAATCTGAGAGTTTGTGGTGGCCCTGGCAGCAAACTCACTCCAGTCTGTGTGCTGGAATTGATGTTGAAGAGTGGAGTCAGCACCTTCCAGCCAGATTTTAACAGTCCTTGTTGTAGGTTTCACACATTTGATGACCGGGGTATACTTGGGGAGCAGGAACAAAGAGAGGTGATCAGACTGACCCAGGTGGGGGAGGGGTGTGACTTTGTAGGCATCACTCACATTAGTATAAACGTGGTCCAATGTTTTATGTCCCCTTGTAGTGCAGGAGACATTTTGATGAAATTTAGGGAGAACAGATCTAAGAGTGCAGTGATTGAAGTCCCCAGCAACGATAAAGGCTCCATCCGGGTGCAGGGTTTGTAATTTGCTAATAGCAGCACAAAGTTCTTTCATAGCCACGTTAGCATTAGCGTCCGGAGGTACATAAACTGCAGCAGCAACAATGCAAGTGAACTCACGTGGTAGATAGAATGGCCTGCACTTGATAATCAGGAACTCCAGCTCAGCAGAGCAGTAGGTATCAACAATGACAGAGTCTTTACACCATGATTTATTTACATAAATGCATACTCCACCACCCTTGTTTTTACCAGAGGTTGCTGCTACTCTGTCAGCCCTGAAGAGAGAGCGTCCATCCATATGCACCACGCTGTTTGGGACATCGTTGCAGAGCCATGTTTCAGTGAAGAACATAACATTACAGTCCATAAGCCATTTCTGTGTGAGGGTCCAGATCTTTAGTTCGTCCATCTTGTTCATCAGAGACCGTACATTGGCAAGGAAGATGCTGGGCAGAGCTGGTCGATGTGGGTTTAGCCTTAGCTTAGCACGAAGCCCTCCACGCTTTCCCCGTCTTTGTTTACGGTCTCGACGCCGACGCCGAGCACTTCCGGTCGGTACGAGTGATCCGCTTGTCCGCGGTGATCTCAGTAGCTCCGGCGGGAGTTCGCTGAAGTCGAAAGGATGATCTAAAACTATGTTGGAACACTGTTTGTTGATGTCCAAAAGTGACTGTTTACTATAGCTGTAGTTCGCATAACTGGATCACGCGAACACGAATGAAATAACCAGGTAAATTAACACTATTTTCCAAAATCTGGTAAGACGCTGAGCCTCGCGATGTGTTCGCACCGCCATCTTGGTCTATCTGCTAATCTCCTAATAACTATCTTGTTATTAGGAGACATAATGTTTCATTTCATTTATATGCTGATGATACCCAGTTGTACATACTACTGAAAGCTGGCGATACTATTGAACCTTTATTGGCCTGTCTTGGGGACATTAAGAAATGGTTGTCTAATAATTTTCTTCGACTTAATGAAGACAAAACAGAAGTAATCATCTTTGGCCCCCCTAAGTTAAGAAGTGGTTTAATACAGGAGCTTGGCAAGCATTTCTCCTCAGTCTCTTCCCAGGTCAGGAATCTTGGTGTCATTCTGGACTCTGAGCTTTGCTTAACTAAGCAAATTAATACAGTTGTCAAGAACAGTTTTTATCAGTTAAGGATTATTTCAAGATTGAAATCATTTCTGTCTTTGAATGAACTGGAGAAAGTCATTCATGCTTTTATTACCTCCCGTCTCGATTATTGTAATTCATTATATTTGGGTCTTCCTCAGTCATCTATCGCACGTTTACAGATGGTACAGAATGCTGCTGCAAGGCTGTTGACTAGGACTAAGAAACTGATCACGTTACACCAATTTTAGCCTTTCTTCACTGGCTTCTTGTTCATTTTAGAATTCAGTTTAAAATTTTCTTGTTTGTTTTTAAAGCACTTAATGGTCAAGCCCCATCTTATCTCACAAATCATCTTACTCTACATTCATCCTCCAGATCTCTAAGATCTTCTGTCAGGGCTCTTTTAGTTGTCCCGCGTTCACGTTTAAAAACAAAGGGTGATAGAGCTTTTTTGATTGCTGCCCCTCGTCTTTGGAATCAACTGCCACTGGACATTCGCCTTGCACCTTCTATTACAACTTTTAAAATGAAGTTGAAAACATATCTTTATTCCCAGGCATTTTAATTTGATTTATCTATGTTGTATTGTTTTACTGTATCATCTGTTTTATTTTATGTTTATCTTTGACTTTGTTCAGCACTTTGGTCAGCTCTGCTGAGATAAATGTGCTATATAAATAAACTTTACTTACTTACTTACTTACTTACTTAGATGCGTAGCATTCATCATGTTGTCGTTTGGGAAAAACCCAACTAAACGCGTTCAGGTTTGTCAAAGTAACACGCTAACTAATGCAAAAAACAAGCATTAGGCCTACTTACTCATCAGATCGATCGATGTCTTCTGGATGAACTCTCCTCTTATTCTGAGGTAAATCCAGCCTTTACTCACGGCTTCTTCCAGAAACGAACAGTAGCAGAGATGAACAGAGTCTCGTGACTGTTTGTTTGTTGTTGGGCGTCTCCAAGCACGCGGGTCACGTGGTTATTTACATGTGAACACGAGGGGGCGGGATCTCATTAGAAATAATGAGTTAGACTGGACAGACTGAACATCGTGTCGGTTTCATATGGATTACTTTATCCATATTTAACACTTAATTTTAGTGACGCGTTACTATAAAAAGATCGCGGAGACGGAGAAGACAGAGAGCGCACCCTGTTTGTTTTCTTTTTTCCCCAAAACCACAAAGTTTTGTTGTAATCGTGAGTGTACTCGAAAAAAAGTAGACACTTAACAGTTTCGATTGATGTATAACACTTATTTGTGTGCACTTATCTTAAAAAAAACCGAGTTCGTATCGCCGGCGATACAGCCGACCCCAATGGGTTAATGTCAGTATGGGTAGTTGAAATACAGATTCTACACAGTACAAATGAGGCCTTCATACATTCATGATAAGATCATGTATACATGCTTAAAGCAAAGAAATTATTAAAGAGGAGAATGTGTGAATTTAACCAGAAATAATTCAATTTGCTGAAAGTCATGGAACTCGGATGGATAATGGGCTCTGGGCATGGGACCAGGCCTGAGTGGTACTGGAGAGTGGCCAGAAGGAGTGGAAGGACAGTGCACAACCGAAATTGGACTTTGTTTTGATTTTTTTTAACCCCTAACCCTAAACCCTATTTCAGAAGGACATTTTCATAAATCATGTGTTTCAGAATAATGAGTGCTCCTGGATTCTGATGGCTCCTGGATCGGAGCAAATCCTGGACCGAATTCTGAGGACGACTGGATTCTGAGGGCTCCTGGATCAGAGCAAATCCTGGGCCGGATTCTGAGGCTGACTGGATTCTGAGGTCTTCTGGATTGGAGAAAATCCTGGACTGGATTCTGAATGCTCCTGGATCGGAGCAAATCCTGGACTGGATTCTGAGGGCTCATGGATCGGAGCAAAACCTGGACCAGATTCTGAGGACGACTGGATTCTGTGGTCTCCTGGATTGGAGCAAATCCTGGACTGGATTCTGACGGCACCTGGATTTTGGCAAAACCTGGACCGGATTCTGAGGATGACTGGATTCTGAGGGCTCCTGGATCAGAGCAAATCCTGGGCCGGATTCTGAGGCTGACTGGATTCTGAGGTCTTCTGGATTGGAGAAAATCCTGGACTGGATTCTGAATGCTCCTGGATCGGAGCAAATCCTGGACTGGATTCTGAGGGCTCATGGATCGGAGCAAAACCTGGACCGGATTCTGAGGACGACTGGATTCTGTGGTCTCCTGGATTGGAGCAAATCCTGGACTGGATTCTGAGGGCACCTGGATTTTGGCAAAACCTGGACCGGATTCTGAGGATGACTGGATTCTGAGGGCTCCTGGATCGGATCAAATCCTGGACTGGATTCTAAAGATGACTGGATCGGAGTAAAAACTGGACCGGATTCTGAAGACGACTGGATTCTGAGGTCTCCTGGATTGGAGCAAATCCTGGACTAGATTCTGAGGGCTCCTGGATTGGATCAAATCCTGGACTGGATTCTGAGGATGACTGGATTCTGATGGCTCCTGGAACGGAACAAATCCTAGACTGGATTCTGAGGGCTCCTGGATCGGAGCAAATCCTGGACTGGATTATGAGGGCTAACCCATGATTCTTTGTTCTCAATGAAAAGTAATTACGAAACATATCTCAAAATATAAACCTTTGAAGAATACCCTCATAAAAAGACCCTCAGAAACGTAGTAGATTCATAAATACAATTCATAAAACACACCTTGGAAATCTATTTTAGACATGATACATTAATGTCAGTATGGGTAGTTAAAGTAGAGATTCTACACAGTACAAATGAGGCCTTCATAGATTCATGATAAGATCATGTATACATGCTTAAAGCAAAGAAATGATTAAAGAGGAGAATGTGTGAATTTAACCTGAAATAATTAAATTTGCTGAAAGTCAAGGAACTCGGATGGATGGTGGGCCCGAGTTGGACTGGAAAGTGGCCAGAAGGAGTGGAAGGACAGTGCACGTCCGAAATTGGACTTGGTTTCGAATTTATTTATTTTTAACCCCTAACCCTATTTCAGATGGACATTTTCATAAATCATGTATTTCAGATTGGAAATTGTTTTCATAAATCATATATTTCAGATGGAAATTGTTTTCGTAAATCATGTTTCAGATGGACATTTTCATAAATCATGTATTTCAGATTGGAAATTGTTTTCATAAATCATGTATTTCAGATGGAAATTTTCATAAATCATGTACTTCAGAATGATGAGTGCTCCTGGATTGTGATGGCTCCTGGATCGGAGCAAATCCTGGACCGGATTCTGAGGACGACTGGATTCTGAGGGCTCCTGGATCGGAGCAAATCCTGGACTGGATTCGGAGGACGACTGGATTCTGAATGCTCCTGGATCGGAGTTCTGTTGGGCCCCTTCAAGATAAGTCATGACACAAAGATGCATCAACAAATCATGAGCTCATGTTAGTAAATGGCTAGTTAATAATGAGTTAAACTCATTGTTTAACTTAATGGCCCCTTGATGTTACAATAAAAATTGTTACCCAAAGTATTTAACAGACTACAAAGAGGAATCTTAAAATTTACTCTAGTACAAGAACCAAAGATGAAAGTTAAACAGAAGTGCAAATCAACCATCATAAAAGCCTTGGATTTTTTGAACAATTTAAAAAAACACTGGAATATATCAAAAATACTGAATCTTAAGAACTCCTTTCACATTATTTTTCCGATTTATAAGTATGAACAATTAACAAATATCATTTTAATATGGTTTCAAAATTGTAAAGACTAAAGATCAGTTTTTAAAACGCATATGGATTCTATGGAGATATGGCTTAGACTGGAAATTGACGCTGAATGTCTCTGAATAATCGTCCAAGGACACCTTTTCTGTGCTTTTCAGCAAGCCAGTTGGTCCACTCGATGAGAGAGAGATGCTCTTTTAACAGTTTCTCTGTTCTGTTCCCTCTTAGCCTCCACACCTTCGTTTTATAGGTCAGCCATGCTCATTCTAGATGCTGTGAATGGGCTCCAGTGTGTGGATCTACAAACCAATGGCTGTGATTGACTGTAAAATATCTGTAGCCCATATTTGCCAGCACACCTCTGTAAGCGCTCCACTCATCTGAGATTAGGGTTGTACCTGGATGCACATGTTTGACAATAATAGGAATTAGACGATTTCTCGATCTTCGTTTGACAAGGCGCAATATTGGCTGTCGCTGATTATGCTTCACACCCAGCATTCCAAAAACCCACTTCCTTCGCCTCATGTGGAAAATGCTCTCCCCCGTCCATACTGCTAATTAAATGTTAACAGAAATAAGAAAAAAAGAAGGGAAGAAAAAATTATGATAATGTCAGGTGTTGTTACAATTAAGTTTTGTTGCCAAATAGTTAAAAAATTATTATTTTCATTAAAAACTAAGGGTTTGATGAGATCTTGTGCCAAAAGATCTTGTGAAATTGAAATGGGAAAATATTGAGATGAGATATATAGTTGATATAGTTGAGATGAAAAACTGTCCGGCAATACTGTCACGGAGCTGAGTTTGTGGCAAAACCTTTTACAGTTTTTGCATTAGTTTTACATGTGTGTAGGTGTTTCTTCCAGCATTTTAGAGCATCTATGTTGACAGTAAATGCTTCTGCACTCAATCTCTGTATTGTATAAAGTGCTATATAAAGGTAACTTGGAGTGCAGACTTCACACAGACTTCACGGGGAAAGTCGTGGCCTAATGGTTAGAGAGTCGGACTCGTAATCGAAAGGTTGCGGGTTCGAGTCCCCGGCCGGCAGGGATTGTAGGTGGGGGGAGTGAATGTACAGCGCTCTCTCCACCCTCAATACCACGACTGAGGTGCCCTTGAGCAAGGCACCGAACCCCCAACTGCTCCCCGGGCCCTGCAGCATGGCTGCCCACTGCTCCGGGTGTGTGTTCACGGTGTGTGTGTGTGTGTGCATTTGTTCACTACTCACTGCTGTGTGTGTGCACTTGGATGGGTTAAACGCAGAGCACCAATTTCGAGTATGGGTCACCATACTTGACAATACGTCACGACTTTACTTTACTTTACTTTACATGGAGTGCGTCACAGCTGCTCTATCTCTGCTGTGAAGCACAACACTAAACTCTATGAACTTACCTTTCATTTATGACGAAAATTGCTTTCGAGCACGACAAATTCTCGTTGATCTCCCATCCGCTGCAGACTTCTCCTGAACTCTTTCATAGCATTGGCACAAACCTTCCTCAGAACCTCTGCCATTCTGGAGAGAGTATTAGAACTTTTAACAATACCGTCCAGCATCATGTCAATTTGTCTGAGGTGCAATCCTTGAGAGAACCTGTGCAATGCAGAGTAGGTAAAAATAACTACAATGAAAGAAATAATTTAATAAATGAATAAATAAATAAAACCATTACGTCAAAAAAGTCTATACATTCTGAACCAAGATATAAAATGAGACCAAGTGGACATCAAAAGCATGTTTTTAAACGAACTAAAATTTATGACATTTTGATGACCACTTTAGCCGTACACAGAAATCATCAGACATTTTAAAAGAGAAAAGCAGTCCACATTTTGTCACAAAATGATACAAGAAATAACAGAAATAAATGTATCAGCAAAAATATTTTTGTAATGATCTCAAGTATTGATACAATACTGCAAGAAATAGTACTTCAATATATTTTATACTGCATATATTTGCTGATACCTGATTCAATTAGCAAAGTTCTTGTGCTATCTGTGAATGGTTAAGTTGCTACACATAAGATTTTTTTAACAAAGCAGTAGCGTAGGCAAAATTTTATTTTCGGTCGGGCCTGGGCAAAAATGAGCGGGCAGTAGTAGCTAACTAACGAATGGAGTCGGACTCAATATTCAGGTAATTTCAATCCTCTTCTCTTTGATCCTATAAAAATAGAATTGAGAATACAGTGGAAGAAACGCATAGTAAAACAGTAAAATAGTGTCTCTGTCATGAACATGCCCATTGTCTACATAACCTAAAATCATTCAAATAGCCCCAGACCCTGAATACTGTTGCAGATTACAGTAGGCTCGAAGTATTAGAAGCTGTGTAGAAAGAATCTCTCATGTCAGGTCACTAATGCATGTCTGCTCAACTGATACGAAGTGGATATGAGTCTAGTGCTGTCTCATCCCAACACGCCATGATGTTAGCGTATGAAGGGGCAAAGGTTTTTCCCATAGCTGTGCCTTTTGTCTGTAAATAAAAATTTCCATTAAATTCAAAGTCATTTTTTATGTTGATTCTAATAGTTTCAGCACATATCCATCAGGTCTCTTGGGATTTGGGTACTTCCTCATACAAGTTTTCACGGCCTCCATGCCCCCTTGTGTCTCAATATTTGTATACAAACTGTCCACATCTATTGTAAATAAAAAAGCATTTGACGGAATTACAAAATTTTTGGTTTTACTAATAAAATCATAGGTATCTTTTATGTAACTCTGATGTTTTTGTGAGATGGCATTCAAGTGATACTTGACAAACTATCACAATCTGAGACAATGGGCCTCCCTGGAGGTATCTTGTGTGGAACGGTCCAGCTATTTGGTTTTTTGTGAATCTTGGGAAGGAGATCTTTCTGCCCGATCTTTCTGTTTACCACTAATAATTTCTTTATCATACATTTCTTGTAATATTTCTCTAACTTCTGCTCGTGTTTGGGGATAAATGAGTTCATTCAAAGGGCTGTAATGGTCTAAAATCTGCAACTGTCTCGTCCTCTCATAAATGTAATCCTGAATCTTCATTAGTACTACTGTGTTTCCCTTATCCACAGGCTTGATGACTATATCTCTCTTTCCTCTTAATTGTTTCAGAGCTCTCGGTTCACTCACGGTTAGGTTCTGTTTTTCTATATATCCCCAGTTCAAATGTTGATAGGCATACCAGTCTCCTCTGATGATTGAAGAAATTACTTTGGGAAGTCTGGAAAAAGCTGGATACCAGTCAGAACCGTGAGTGAAGGGATGCTTTTCTTTTTTGTTCTTTTTTCCTTCAAAAAAGGTTTCCAATTGAACTCTTCGTTGATACTCTTATAGGCTTTTTAGTAATTCTACTTTTTGTGTTTTAAAATGTTTTGGTGCAGGAACGAACGAGAGACCTTTGAGCAAAACCACTCTCTGCTCTGTTGTGAGAGCCAGAGAGGGTGCAAGATTGACTGTTAATTTCTCAGTGCCATTTATAGGGATGAAGGGCCCTGGACATTTAAATTTTGGACCCAGTGATCCAACATGGCCCTGGCCGTTGCTGTAGTCCAGTGAATGTGGTCCCTATCTACCTCAAAACGAGCATAAGGCAGTTCCACTATGTTGTTTAACGTGTCTCTGATGTATTCGTTCATCCTTGTTAGATGATTCTGTTCTTCAAGAAGTAACTGATCTGAAAAGTTAATCAAAGGAAAGAAAAGCTTGGTATGAGGCAGACGGCTACGAGCCATTCTGTAAGTTATCTGTATCTCTTTGGTAGTTGTAACCAGACATCTCTGATTTCTGTTATTAATACCAAAGGAGAAAATCATGATCTCTGGTTCCGCTGCCACTGTGGCTCTCTCCATTAAGTTCCCTGCATGTTGGAACTTTGCTCCAGGGAAACTATCCACCTGAAGATCTGGGACACTGAAGGCTGGAATTCTGGCCACGTTCGAGTCTCCAACAATAATATATAATATAAGGATGACCAAGATGGCGGCGCGAACACATCGCGAGGCTCAGCGTCTCTCCAGTTTTTGCAATTTCGCAGTATTTTTCCTGCTCATCTCGGGTCTGTTCTCACTGAACAGCTTTGCCTTAACATCATACACCCGACAGGAGCTTTTGGATATCGGTCTGCACTTTTCCAACAGTTTTATAACCAATCATCGACTCATCCCGGAGATCTCCAGAACACCCGAGGCTACGCACTCTGCTCGGCCGGGCGGAAGTGCTCACAGGCGGCGCCGAGATCGTAAACAAAGGCGGGGGAAGCACGGAGGACTAAGAGCTAAGCTAAAGCTAACACCGCACCGGCTCTCTTTACCCAGCATTTTCCTCGCTAATGTGCGGTCATTGGTGAACAAAATGGATGAAATACGACTTCGCATCACCCATAGTAAGAAACGTTTGGACTGCAATGTCATGGTTTTCACTGAAACATGGCTACATAGCGACATACCAAATAATGCTATTGATCTAACTGGACGCTACACGCTCCGAGCAGATAGAACGGCAGATGACTCCGGCAAGACCAGAGGTGGAGGATTGTGCATTTATGTGAACAAAGCTTGGTGTACGAACTCTGACACTGTTGGAAAACACTGCTCACCTAACCTAGAGTTTCTCATGGTTAAGTGTAGACCTTTCTATCTGCCGCGGGAGTTCACTTCCACCATCATAACTGCAGCCTATATTCCCCCGGATGCTAATGCCAAGCTTGCTATGAACGAACTGCATGCGGCCATTAGTAAACAACAGACTGTACACCCGGAAGCTGCATTTATTGTTGCGGGTGATTTTAATCACTCCAACTTAAAGACAGTGCTCCCCAAATTCCATCAGCATGTCTCCTGCCACACTAGAAGAGAAAAAACTTTGGATCATGTTTACACAAACATCGCAGGAGCCCATTCCTCTACTCCCTCTACACCCATGACTGCAGGCCTGTGCATGGATCCAACTCCATCATCAAGTTTGCTGACGACACCACAGTGATTGGCCTCATCAGAGACAACGATGAGACTGCCTACAGGGAGGAGGTACAGCACCTGGCTGCATGGTGTGCTGACAATAACCTGCTCCTCAACACCAGCAAGACAAAGGAACTTATTGTGGACTTCAGGAAGAAGAAAAGTGGAACGCATGACCCCATCCACATTAACGGGATGGTTGTTGAACGTGTCTCCAGCTTCAAGTTCCTGGGAACCCACATCTCGGAGGACCTGACCTGGACCACCAACACATCCAGCCTAGTCAAGAAGGCTCACCAACGCCTCTTCTTCCTTAGGACACTGAAGAAGAACCACCTGTCTTCAATCATCCAGCGGAACTTCTACCGGTGTGCAATTGAAAGCATCCTGACCAACTGCATCACAGTCTGGTATGGGAACTGCACAGTTGCTGACCGCAAGGCACTGCAGAGGGTGGTGAAAACCGCCCAACGCATCACAGGGACACCACTTCCTGCCATTGAGGACGTCCAGAGAAAACACTGTTTACGTCGAGCTCGCGGCATTCTTAAGGACTCCTCTCACCCAGACCATAGACTGTTTAACTTACTGCCTTCTGGGAGGCGCTTCAGGAGCCTCCGATCAAGGACAAGCAGACTCAGGAACAGCTTTTTCCCTACAGCTGTTTCCCTACTAAACTCTGCCCAATGATACCCCCCTCACACACCACCACAAACTCTTCACCCCTCCCCATCATTAAAATCGGTTAAAAAACAAAAACAAAAAAACATCCACACACTGAGTACTATGCACTGGAATTTTTTATTTCTATGCACTTTCAATGTTCATTGCACTAGTATTTATATATCTTAATGTATAGCTTATTCATATCCATTTGTAATTATATTCATAGTTTTTGCTCATAGTGTACATACATTTACTGTACAATCCATCTGTATAGTATGTTCATATCACCCATCTGTATATCATACTGATAGTATTTAAAAATTTGTAAATTATGTCCATAGTACTACTGCCTTATCTGTATATTCTGTACATATGTAACATATTGTAGACACTGTATATCCTGTACCTCTGCTTATTGCACTTCTGGTTAGATGCTAACTGCATTTCGTTGCCCTGTACCTTACATGTGCAATGACAATAAAGTTGAATCTAATCTAATCTAATCTAATATATTTTTTCAGTGTCAAACTCCAGTCTGAGAGTTTATGAGTCGTGTTAATGTGTCGGCTAGGTCTACCCCCAGTGAACGTGGAGTATCAGGGACTCTTTCTGGAGTCCGAGAATCCGATGGTGTTTCCAGAGGGGCCGGTTCTTTCGCCGGTGCCTCTGTCATTACTCTAATTTCTTGTTCATTTTCTTGTAGAAACTGTGTTAGTGTAAGCTGATATGGCCTGAGTGGGCTGTCAGATTGTTGAGAGAACAAAAGTCGGTTTGAGTCACCAGACTCTTCAGAAAGTGCCAAAGGTGAGGTCTCCAATCTCGTGAGAGAAGGAGCCGCTCTTTCTGTGCATCTATCTGTTTTGTCTGTGTTTTTTTGGTTTTTCAATATTTTGTTGGATATCTGTGATTATTTTATTTGTGTTCACTTCAGTGGTTACTTCATTATTCTGGTTTTCTAAATAAATTTCTTTGTCAATCTGTATCAACTGAGGTTCTGTCTGTTCTGTCTGTGGTACGACAGTGGTGGTATCCACCAACAGCTCAGTGAGGACTCTACGAGAATGTCTCGGAGGTAAAGGTTCTGGAGGTCTGAGAGGTTCGTGTCATGGGTGGTGAATCATGGGATGAAAAATCTTGATCAAATGACCACTCCCCTCTATTAGGAGGCGGAGTAGACTGCCATCACCATGGCTCCTCCTCCTAGGGCAGGGTGCTCTTTCATACCTCTGCGGTGGCTCCCTGTAGCAATTTGCAGGGGAGGTGCCCCCCCGACTTTTAATACAACCTTAACTCTTCCCCTGCACCTTTTCTCGGTCAAGTGTGTTAAAGTAGAGGTTTTCAAGGGCCAATGTGAATAAATCTAGATTTAAATTAAAAGAGAAAAGATAGTCATGTCATTTTGGATACGTATTATTCCTATGCAAAACGATGTGAATATCACGGAGCACTGAACACTCTCACGCGCTGTATGTTTCATTCATCCTCGAAGCCGGTGGGCGCTCTCACGCAGAAAGTCCAAATCGGACTCATATGAGAAGTAATAGTAACTTTTGACAGGCATCCCACTATCGCTGTAGCTAAGCTGAATAACGAGCATAAAACTTAACTAATGAAACGTGAAGACAATATGGTTTGTGTGTTTTTCAAGTCTTCTCCAGGTAATAAATATGAATGATACAGTGGTAATTGAAAACATTTATTACAGTAGTACAGAAGCTATAAAATGTGACCCTGGACCACAAAACCAGTTTTAAGTGTAAATTTTTTTAAGTGTCAGCTTTCAGATTGATTTATACATCATCTGAAAGCTGAATAAATAATATTTCTATTGGTGTATGGTTTGCTATGATAAGACAATATTTGGCTGAGATAAAACTATTTGAAAATCTGGAATCTGAGGGTGCTAAAAATATTGAGAAAATCATCTTTAAAGTTCTTGGCAATGCATATTACTAATCAAAAATGAAGTTTTGATATTTACGGTACAAAATATCTTCATGGTACATGATCTGTACATAATTATTTTTGGCATAAAAGAAAAATTTATCATTTTGACCCATACAATGTATTTTTGGCTGTTGCTACAAATATACCCCAGCGACTTAAGACTGGTTTTGTGGTCCAGGGTCACATATATTTTCTGCCTTATTCTGTGATAAAAATGGAAAAAAGTGTGTGTAGTATAGATACTGATTGTACAATCATAACCATAAAATTGCCATTAGTAAAATATTTTATCCAAAATATTATAGAAGACAAAATTTTGTTTATTGTCCAGCAGTGTATTTTATTTCTTAGCCAATAAAAAGTAAGATTTTTTTTTTGTCAATTATACATACATAAATATTATAATAATTATTATTACTACATTTGACATTTCTGTCCCCCTCACTTCTGAAATGATTGCTACTCCTCTGCCCTGTAACATAACTGTTATCTTTATTTGGGCATCAAATATTTTGTGGCTCCACATGAATTCTATTCCGCAGGAAAGGGGCCAAAATGGCTCTTTTGACATTGAAGGTTGCAGACACCTGTCCTAGGGGATGTCTGAATTTGAACACTGTCGTGTTGGACGCCTGTTCTGGGTCGAACAACCGCCTGTGTTTCACCCCTCACCGCCTGTGCATAAGTGCCACGAGGGGTAGAGTTGGTGGTTGGTTGTTGGGCCCCTTCAATTCTACGGTCTTCGTTGTGCTGCGACATTTCAGCAGTGAACAACACTTCGGTTCTGTCCAGAACCTCTTAGTCAACCTCATTTTTAAAGTCAACCAAGGTTTTAAAGTGTGTCTCTTTTTGTTTTTGTTTGTGTGTGTGTCTAGCTGACGTTGGGATCCGAGTGTTTTCGGGCGTTAATGCGGCAGTGGTTTTGTCCGCTGTGTCGAGGACTTCCTTCCCTCAAGCCCCGTCATTCCCTGTGCCTGAATGTCATGAAGGGCTGCCTGGCAAATCAGGCCGACTTAGACTCAGAATGGAACAATTTCATTGGTGAGAAAGAAAACCACGTAATTCACCCGGAAACTATTATTCTGTCATTTTCTTGCATGACACACATCATGTACTCCAACTAACATATTTGTAATAATCTCTCATAATTTTTGTCCATCTATCAAAAGTCTGTGAAATCAGCATTTCAAGCTTCAAAAACATACATAAAGACATGGTCAAATTAATCCATATGAATCATGTGATGAACATATTTCATTTAGGCTTTTATTCACATGAACATTGATCAGCACACGTACATAGAGCGCACAAAACACAAAAACCACATGGGTTCCTCTCAGTGTCTTCTGGGTTCAGAACGGTGCGAGGGGGGCCGTTTCATTTTGAGTTGGCCGCAGACTCCATCTCAGTGCAGGTGTCTGAAGGCATCATGCACATGCAGAAGAACAGAATTACCATCTCTGTAAAGGTAAAACATACATTTCCATTTAAAACATACAAGTATTTACATGTGGCATGTGAGTCTCATTTCACTTCACAGACTTCACAGAAAGCACATCAGAAAGACGGAGCACAATTAGTGTTAAAACCAAAAATAAAAACTGCAGAAATATGTTTAGTTTGATAGTTTAAATTTCAAGAGAGCCTTCAGGACCTACAGCGCCGAGGAGAAACTCACCACCGCCTCGGGAACAAGCCTGGACCGACTGGTAAGACGCACCTCAAACCAAACACCTGCACTGCGACAATCTGCAAGGCATTGAGTACAAATCATCATGACTATATGGCCATCTAAGGCTGAGATGTGAGGGGTCAAACATTTCAAAACATTATACATGCATTTGTGGAATAAGAGAAAAAAACAGAAGGTTGTCAAAATCATCTAGAGATTACCAAATAAAAGAAATTGCCCCTAAACTTCTCAAATATGTATTAAATGAACTCCCATAATTATCCAGGCATCTGTGCGAAGAGTCGTCTGCTGAAGGATTGTTGTAGCATATTACAGATGTTCTTATTAGGCACAGTTTGATTAGATCTTTCCCAAATTCCAGACATCGGACCATATCTTAACAGAGAAAATTAGACTGTTTAACCTGCTTTCAATTCCAAAAAACTTTTAATTTGCTCCGGCTTGAGAGATTGTCCTTCAATTAACTAAATATAAAACAAATAAATGTAAAAAAACAGCAGATGCTTCATCAAAGCAAAGCTTCATTCAGGAGCATGAGTTTGAAACTCTCAAATTTCTTTCTACATTGCCTTAAAATATTCAGAAAAAGTAACACCAGTGTTTCTAGCATTAATTTAGCATATATGGTTAGGGTTAACCCTAACCCTAAAAAAAGTAAACTTCCATAATGTACTTAAAATGCTCTATTTTCACGCACTAATTTTGTACTTAATATGCTAAAAGTTCAACTTAAGATGCTATTTTGGGACACCATGAATATGAACTAAAATGTGCTTTTAACATACTATCTTTGTATTTAAGAAATGTAATTCGAAAACTTGAGTGTACTAGTGTATGAAAGATGGGTTCAAGCGTACTACAAGTGGTAACTAAATTCAAAGATAGTATGTTAAAAGCGCATTTTAGTTCTTATTCATGGTGTCCCAAAATAGCACAGTTGAGTACACTTATATGATCTTATGTTTATCTTAAGGTGAGACACTGCAGGTGAATGGGGTAAAAAAAATAAAAATAAATAATAGTTATCTCCTTAACTCGTTGCTTGATTACATTGATAATTGCAAACGTTTTTTGTATTACAAGTTTTCTAAAATGTTAGGTTTAAATATGCAAATGAGGCATTATTTAATGAAAATATGCACTGATTTGCATACATTTCTAGAACAAAAATCACTGGATGGTGTCAGTTTCAAATTCTGGTTAAAAATTTTTTACATATTAGAGTCAAAAGTTTTACAGAGGGAATCTCATTTTGCCACTCCATAATTCAGAAAATACTTAGAACAGACAGAAAACACTATATTTTCACAATTTTGGGGGGAATAAAATGTTGTATTTTGTGTTGCTGTAATTTAAGCAAATTATATATGAATAAATCCCTCTGTAAAAACCTCCAGGATATAGACTATAGGAATAAAAATGTAAAGTCTGGTGTGTGTGAGTGCTGCTGAAGTGGAGATTTATGGTTCAGTGTAGGTGTAACGGGGCGAACAATAGCGAGATGTGTGGCAGGTAGCATTAGGTCAACTATGAGGTTTCCCGCTACCAAACTAACTAATTTGCTCGCCGCTAATCAGGCTTATATCCGGCAACTACTATGCACTAGTGCCATCAAGTGGCTCCTAGTGGAATTACCCTTGAACCAGGTACCTCTTCATAAGCAATAGCTAGAGAAAAAAATATAATAAAATCAGGTAACATTTAGAATGTTACATACCCCTCCCCCTGGTCTTAAAATTTTTTCCCATGGAAAATTTTTAAATTCTGGGTATGGTAAGTATCTATCTGAGTCGGATCAGCCAACATAATCACCCTGTAGTTTACAGGTCCTAGTTTTTTCACAATCTTAGCTGGGCCCTTCCATTTTGGAGAAATTTTAGCCATAAAGGCATCATCTGCTCGTGAGAGAGGATGAGTTTTAATCCAAACTACATCTCCTTCACTGAAGTTCTGAGCTCTTCTTTTAAAGTCATAGTACTTTCTTTGTTTAGTCTGAGCCTTCTCTACATTTTCCTTTACTGACTCATACAAACTTTTCTGGCGTTCAAGAGTACTATAGGCTGGTTGGTCGGGGTCAGGAGGATCCTGCAAGGCTCTCTGCAGAGGTCCTTTCAGCTGTCGGCCTAGAGCTATCTCTGCTGGAGAATAACCTATGCTTTCGTGCCATGCTGTATTTAGAGCAAATCTGAACTCATAAATCCACTGATCCCAGGTGCGGTGGTTCTGTTCAACATACGTGGCAATCATTGTCTTTAGGTTCCGATTGACTCTTTCAGTGAGGTTAGATTGAGGATGGTATGCTGTGGTGAGTTTTTGTATTACGTGCCATTGCTTACATACTTGGTCAAGGAGGTTGGAGGTGAACTGTGTACCTCGATCAGACACAATAAAAGCTGGAGTCCCCCATCTCGTGAAAATCTCTTCTATTAAAATTCGTACAATAGTAGCAGATTTGGCAGCTCTCATGGGAAATATTTCTACCCATTTTGAGAAGTAGTCCACAATAACCAGCAGATGTTCATTCTGTCGGGTGCTTCGGGGAAATGGTCCCATAATGTCCATTCCAAGCATAAAACCAGGCTCGACTATGGGTACACTTTGTAGCCCGCCTGCAGGTTTTAAGTTAGTTGGCTTGTGTTGCTGACATTTCAGACAATTCCTGCAGTGTTGCCATACATCTGTGCGAATTGACGGCCAATAAGCGAACTCTAAAAGTCTCATCAGTGTTTTAAATTTTCCCAAGTGACCACTCAGAGGATTGTCATGTGCATAAGTTAAAATTGCTTCCTTCAACTTTGCAGGAATGACAATTTGAAGTCTCTGGCCTTCTTTGGAGTCTGGTACACTCCTAAATAAAACCTCGTTTTTGAAAACATAGTGTGTTTTCTTAATATCTGTGGTTTTCTGGTTCTCTACTTTAACCATCAATTCTTGGCACTCTGGGTCTAGTTTCTGTTCTGCTGCGATTTGTGACAAATCCACTGGCAGATCATATATGACAGAATTAAAACCACTCTTAGCTGGTGTGTGCAACAACACAGCTGGTGATTCAACTGCATACCTTCTGGACAACACGTCAGGCACTACATTACATTGTCCTCTTCTATACCGTAAAACAAAATTATATCCCTGTAGCCTTATAATCCATCTTTCCAGTCTAGATGAAGGTTTGGGATGCTGGAATAGCCAAACTAGGGATGCATGATCTGTGATCACTTCAAATGCTCTGCCCTCTAGGTAATAGTGCCACTTCTCTACAGCCCATACTACTGCGAGACACTCCTTTTCTGAAGCTGAATAAGATTTCTCAGCACCTCTGAGCAATCGAGATGCGTAGGCAATTACTCGCTCTTGGCCGGCCACTTCCTGGGTTAAAACAGCTCCCAAGCCCACATCACTTGCGTCAGTCTGTACTTTAAAAGAAGATTCGAAGTTATGTTTGTTTAAAACTGGTGCCCTAGTGAGTTCGTCTTTGATGAGATCAAATGAACGTTGGCACTCATCAGTCCACTTCCACTTCGCTTCCTTCCTCTTCAATGCGTGCAACGGTGCTGTTTTAGTAGAAAAATCAGGGATAAAACGATGGTACCAAGCTGCTAGACCCAGAAACCGCTGTACCTCTTTTAAGTTCTTGGGATTAGGAAATGTCTTGATCGCATCCACCTTGTCTGCATTCATCTTGACTCCGTCTGCTGTGATAGTGTGTCCTAGGTAGTCAAGTGAAGAACAGATGAACTTACATTTCTTAAGGTTAAGCGTGAGACCGGCCTTGTGCAAACTCTGGAACACTTGCTTAAGATGGTGCAGGTGAGATTGGATGTCTGGAGAGTATACAATGATGTCATCGATATAGACCATGCAACATTTGTTCTTATGCTCTCTTAGGACCTGTTCCATCAGCCGTTGGAATGATGCTGCTGCGTTTTTGAGGCCAAAAGGAAGACATAAAAATTCATATAGCCCTGAAGCAGTAACGAAAGCGGCCTTTTGTACACTTGCAGGATCCATTTCAAATTGCCAGTATCCGCTCTTTAAGTCCAACGTGCTAAACACCTTGGCTCCTTGGAGAGAATCCAGAATGTCTGTGATTTGAGGCATTGGGTATGCGTCGAGGTGAGTCTTTGCATTTAGACTATGGTAATCAATGCATAACCTAGACCCTCCATCTTTCTTTTCTACGACTACCACGGGTGAGGCCCACGGAGATGTAGAAGGTTTGATGATCTTTAATTCACGAGTTCACACTTACATATAATAATAACGGAGCAAGTTTATGCGTATTTGGCGTGCTGTCCAGGGGGAGGGCTCCGAGCTCGGTAATCATTCCCGAGCCCGGGGTACTCCCCTCGACCGGGGAGAGGGTACGAGCTCGGCATTTAGCCCGGACCCAAAGTGCTCCCCCCCTGAGTGCTCCTCCCCGTGCTGGGGTAGGAACCGGCTGTGGTGAGGAGTCGGGGTGGTGGAGGGATGTCGGAAGACGAGAGATAATGACGGTAAGACTGCTTGGTTATTTATAGGGATACTCTCTCGTGCTGATTGGATAGGTGGTGTGATTGCTGATGATGAATTGGCCGTGTTAATTATCTGCGCGTGCTCCTCCCGAAATTTGTTAATAAAACATCACTTCACGAGTTCACACTTACATATAATAATAACGGAGCAAGTTTATGCGTATTTGGCGTGCTGTCCAGGGGGAGGGCTCCGAGCTCGGTTAGGGCTTAAAAAAAAAAAAAAAAAAAAAAAAGTCCAATTCCGGTCGTCCTCAGAATCCGGTCCGGGTTTTGCTCCAATCCAGGATACCGCAGAATCCGGTCGTCCTGAGAATCCGGTCCGGGTTTTGCTTCAATCCAGGATACCGCAGAATCCGGTCGTCCTCGGAATCCGGTCCGGGTTTTGCTCCAATCCAGGATACCGCAGAATCCGGTCTTCTTCGTATTCCGGTCCGGGTTTTGCTCCACTCCAGGAGACCGAAGAATCCGGTCGTCCTGAGAATCCGGTCCAGGTTTTGCTCCAATACATGATTTATGAAAATGTCCATCTGAAACACATGATTTTTTAAAACAATTTAAATTTGAAATACATGATTTTTGAGAATTATTTCCTTCTGAAATGCATGATTTTTTAAAACAATTTCCAATGTGAAATACATGATTTATGAAAATGTTTATCTGAAACACATGATTTAAAAAAAAAATTCCATCTGAAATACATGATTTATGAAAATGTCCATCTAAAACACATGATTTAAAAAATAAAACCCATCTAAAATACATGATTCATGAAAATGTCCATCTGAAACAGGGTTAGGGCTTAAAAAAAAAAAAAAAAAAAAAAAAAAAGTCCAATTCCGGTCGTCCTCAGAATCCGGTCCGGGTTTTGCTCCAATCCAGGATACCGCAGAATCCGGTCGTCCTGAGAATCCGGTCCGGGTTTTGCTTCAATCCAGGATACCGCAAAATCCGGTCGTCCTCGGAATCCGGTCCGGGTTTTGCTCCAATCCAGGATACCGCAGAATCCGGTCCGGGTTTTGCTTCAATCCAGGATACCGCAGAATCCGGTCGTCCTCGGAATCCGGTCCGGGTTTTGCTCCAATCCAGGATACCGCAGAATCCGGTTTTCCTCGGAATCCGGTCCGGGTTTTGCTCCAATCCAGGATACCGCAGAATCCGGTCTTCTTCGGATTCCGGTCCGGGTTTTGCTCCACTCCAGGAGACCGAAGAATCCGGTCGTCCTGAGAATCCGGTCCAGGTTTTGCTCCAATACATGATTTATGAAAATGTCCATCTGAAACACATGATTTTTTAAAACAATTTCAATTTGAAATACATGATTTTTGAGAATTATTTCCTTCTGAAATGCATGATTTTTTAAAACAATTTCCAATGTGAAATACATGATTTATGAAAATGTTTATCTGAAACACATGATTTAAAAAAAAAATTCCATCTGAAATACATGATTTATGAAAATGTCCATCTAAAACACATGATTTAAAAAAAAAAATCCATCTGAAATACATGATTCATGAAAATGTCCATCTGAAACAGGGTTAGGGCTTAAAAAAAAAAAAAAAAAAAAAAAAAAAAGTCCAATTCCGGTCGTCCTCAGAATCCGGTCCGGGTTTTGCTCCAATCCAGGATACCGCAGAATCCGGTCGTCCTGAGAATCCGGTCCGGGTTTTGCTCCAATCCAGGATACCGCAGAATCCGGTTTTCCTCGGAATCCGGTCCGGGTTTTGCTCCAATCCAGGATACCGCAGAATCCGGTCTTCTTCGGATTCCGGTCCGGGTTTTGCTCCACTCCAGGAGACCGAAGAATCCGGTCGTCCTGAGAATCCGGTCCAGGTTTTGCTCCAATACATGATTTATGAAAATGTCCATCTGAAACACATGATTTTTTAAAACAATTTAAATTTGAAATACATGATTTTTGAGAATTATTTCCTTCTGAAATGCATGATTTTTTAAAACAATTTCCAATGTGAAATACATGATTTATGAAAATGTTTATCTGAAACACATGATTTAAAAAAAAAATTCCATCTGAAATACATGATTTATGAAAATGTCCATCTAAAACACATGATTTAAAAAAAAAAATCCATCTGAAATACATGATTCATGAAAATGTCCATCTGAAACAGGGTTAGGGCTTAAAAAAAAAAAAAAAAAAAAAAAAAAAAGTCCAATTCCGGTCGTCCTCAGAATCCGGTCCGGGTTTTGCTCCAATCCAGGATACCGCAGAATCCGGTCGTCCTGAGAATCCGGTCCGGGTTTTGCTTCAATCCAGGATACCGCAAAATCCGGTCGTCCTCGGAATCCGGTCCGGGTTTTGCTCCAATCCAGGATACCGCAGAATCCGGTCCGGGTTTTGCTTCAATCCAGGATACCGCAGAATCCGGTCGTCCTCGGAATCCGGTCCGGGTTTTGCTCCAATCCAGGATACCGCAGAATCCGGTTTTCCTCGGAATCCGGTCCGGGTTTTGCTCCAATCCAGGATACCGCAGAATCCGGTCTTCTTCGGATTCCGGTCCGGGTTTTGCTCCACTCCAGGAGACCGAAGAATCCGGTCGTCCTGAGAATCCGGTCCAGGTTTTGCTCCAATACATGATTTATGAAAATGTCCATCTGAAACACATGATTTTTTAAAACAATTTAAATTTGAAATACATGATTTTTGAGAATTATTTCCTTCTGAAATGCATGATTTTTTAAAACAATTTCCAATGTGAAATACATGATTTATGAAAATGTTTATCTGAAACACATGATTTAAAAAAAAAATTCCATCTGAAATACATGATTTATGAAAATGTCCATCTAAAACACATGATTTAAAAAAAAAATCCATCTGAAATACATGATTCATGAAAATGTCCATCTGAAACAGGGTTAGGGCTTAAAAAAAAAAAAAAAAAAAAAAAAAAGTCCAATTCCGGTCGTCCTCAGAATCCGGTCCGGGTTTTGCTCCAATCCAGGATACCGCAGAATCCGGTCGTTCTGAGAATCCGGTCCGGGTTTTGCTTCAATCCAGGATACCGCAGAATCCGGTCGTCCTCGGAATCCGGTCCGGGTTTTGCTCCAATCCAGGATACCGCAGAATCCGGTCCGGGTTTTGCTCCAATACATGATTTATGAAAATGTCCATCTGAAACACATGATTTTTTAAAACAATTTCAATTTGAAATACATGATTTTTGAGAATTATTTCCTTCTGAAATGCATGATTTTTTAAAACAATTTCCAATGTGAAATACATGATTTATGAAAATGTTTATCTGAAACACACGATTTAAAAAAAAAATTCCATCTGAAATACATGATTTATGAAAATGTCCATCTAAAACACATGATTTAAAAAATAAAATCCATCTAAAATACATGATTCATGAAAATGTCCATCTGAAACAGGGTTAGGGCTTAAAAAAAAAAAAAAAAAAAAAAAAAAAAGTCCAATTCCGGTCGTCCTCAGAATCCGGTCCGGGTTTTGCTCCAATCCAGGATACCGCAGAATCCGGTCGTCCTGAGAATCCGGTCCGGGTTTTGCTTCAATCCAGGATACCGCAAAATCCGGTCGTCCTCGGAATCCGGTCCGGGTTTTGCTCCAATCCAGGATACCGCAGAATCCGGTCCGGGTTTTGCTTCAATCCAGGATACCGCAGAATCCGGTCGTCCTCGGAATCCGGTCCGGGTTTTGCTCCAATCCAGGATACCGCAGAATCCGGTTTTCCTCGGAATCCGGTCCGGGTTTTGCTCCAATCCAGGATACCGCAGAATCCGGTCTTCTTCGGATTCCGGTCCGGGTTTTGCTCCACTCCAGGAGACCGAAGAATCCGGTCGTCCTGAGAATCCGGTCCAGGTTTTGCTCCAATACATGATTTATGAAAATGTCCATCTGAAACACATGATTTTTTAAAACAATTTAAATTTGAAATACATGATTTTTGAGAATTATTTCCTTCTGAAATGCATGATTTTTTAAAACAATTTCCAATGTGAAATACATGATTTATGAAAATGTTTATCTGAAACACATGATTTAAAAAAAAAATTCCATCTGAAATACATGATTTATGAAAATGTCCATCTAAAACACATGATTTAAAAAAAAAAATCCATCTGAAATACATGATTCATGAAAATGTCCATCTGAAACAGGGTTAGGGCTTAAAAAAAAAAAAAAAAAAAAAAAAAAAAGTCCAATTCCGGTCGTCCTCAGAATCCGGTCCGGGTTTTGCTCCAATCCAGGATACCGCAGAATCCGGTCGTCATGAGAATCCGGTCCGGGTTTTGCTTCAATCCAGGATACCGCAAAATCCGGTCGTCCTCGGAATCCGGTCCGGGTTTTGCTCCAATCCAGGATACCGCAGAATCCGGTCCGGGTTTTGCTTCAATCCAGGATACCGCAGAATCCGGTCGTCCTCGGAATCCGGTCCGGGTTTTGCTCCAATCCAGGATACCGCAGAATCCGGTTTTCCTCGGAATCCGGTCCGGGTTTTGCTCCAATCCAGGATACCGCAGAATCCGGTCTTCTTCGGATTCCGGTCCGGGTTTTGCTCCACTCCAGGAGACCGAAGAATCCGGTCGTCCTGAGAATCCGGTCCAGGTTTTGCTCCAATACATGATTTATGAAAATGTCCATCTGAAACACATGATTTTTTAAAACAATTTAAATTTGAAATACATGATTTTTGAGAATTATTTCCTTCTGAAATGCATGATTTTTTAAAACAATTTCCAATGTGAAATACATGATTTATGAAAATGTTTATCTGAAACACATGATTTAAAAAAAAAATTCCATCTGAAATACATGATTTATGAAAATGTCCATCTAAAACACATGATTTAAAAAAAAAATCCATCTGAAATACATGATTCATGAAAATGTCCATCTGAAACAGGGTTAGGGCTTAAAAAAAAAAAAAAAAAAAAAAAAAAAGTCCAATTCCGGTCGTCCTCAGAATCCGGTCCGGGTTTTGCTCCAATCCAGGATACCGCAGAATCCGGTCGTTCTGAGAATCCGGTCCGGGTTTTGCTTCAATCCAGGATACCGCAGAATCCGGTCGTCCTCGGAATCCGGTCCGGGTTTTGCTCCAATCCAGGATACCGCAGAATCCGGTCCGGGTTTTGCTCCAATACATGATTTATGAAAATGTCCATCTGAAACACATGATTTTTTAAAACAATTTCAATTTGAAATACATGATTTTTGAGAATTATTTCCTTCTGAAATGCATGATTTTTTAAAACAATTTCCAATGTGAAATACATGATTTATGAAAATGTTTATCTGAAACACATGATTTAAAAAAAAAATTCCATCTGAAATACATGATTTATGAAAATGTCCATCTAAAACACATGATTTAAAAAATAAAATCCATCTAAAATACATGATTCATGAAAATGTCCATCTGAAACAGGGTTAGGGCTTAAAAAAAAAAAAAAAAAAAAAAAAAAAGTCCAATTCCGGTCGTCCTCAGAATCCGGTCCGGGTTTTGCTCCAATCCAGGATACCGCAGAATCCGGTCGTCCTGAGAATCCGGTCCGGGTTTTGCTTCAATCCAGGATACCGCAAAATCCGGTCGTCCTCGGAATCCGGTCCGGGTTTTGCTCCAATCCAGGATACCGCAGAATCCGGTCCGGGTTTTGCTTCAATCCAGGATACCGCAGAATCCGGTCGTCCTCGGAATCCGGTCCGGGTTTTGCTCCAATCCAGGATACCGCAGAATCCGGTTTTCCTCGGAATCCGGTCCGGGTTTTGCTCCAATCCAGGATACCGCAGAATCCGGTCTTCTTCGGATTCCGGTCCGGGTTTTGCTCCACTCCAGGAGACCGAAGAATCCGGTCGTCCTGAGAATCCGGTCCAGGTTTTGCTCCAATACATGATTTATGAAAATGTCCATCTGAAACACATGATTTTTTAAAACAATTTAAATTTGAAATACATGATTTTTGAGAATTATTTCCTTCTGAAATGCATGATTTTTTAAAACAATTTCCAATGTGAAATACATGATTTATGAAAATGTTTATCTGAAACACATGATTTAAAAAAAAAATTCCATCTGAAATACATGATTTATGAAAATGTCCATCTAAAACACATGATTTAAAAAAAAAAATCCATCTGAAATACATGATTCATGAAAATGTCCATCTGAAACAGGGTTAGGGCTTAAAAAAAAAAAAAAAAAAAAAAAAAAAAGTCCAATTCCGGTCGTCCTCAGAATCCGGTCCGGGTTTTGCTCCAATCCAGGATACCGCAGAATCCGGTCGTCATGAGAATCCGGTCCGGGTTTTGCTTCAATCCAGGATACCGCAAAATCCGGTCGTCCTCGGAATCCGGTCCGGGTTTTGCTCCAATCCAGGATACCGCAGAATCCGGTCCGGGTTTTGCTTCAATCCAGGATACCGCAGAATCCGGTCGTCCTCGGAATCCGGTCCGGGTTTTGCTCCAATCCAGGATACCGCAGAATCCGGTTTTCCTCGGAATCCGGTCCGGGTTTTGCTCCAATCCAGGATACCGCAGAATCCGGTCTTCTTCGGATTCCGGTCCGGGTTTTGCTCCACTCCAGGAGACCGAAGAATCCGGTCGTCCTGAGAATCCGGTCCAGGTTTTGCTCCAATACATGATTTATGAAAATGTCCATCTGAAACACATGATTTTTTAAAACAATTTAAATTTGAAATACATGATTTTTGAGAATTATTTCCTTCTGAAATGCATGATTTTTTAAAACAATTTCCAATGTGAAATACATGATTTATGAAAATGTTTATCTGAAACACATGATTTAAAAAAAAAATTCCATCTGAAATACATGATTTATGAAAATGTCCATCTAAAACACATGATTTAAAAAAAAAATCCATCTGAAATACATGATTCATGAAAATGTCCATCTGAAACAGGGTTAGGGCTTAAAAAAAAAAAAAAAAAAAAAAAAAAAGTCCAATTCCGGTCGTCCTCAGAATCCGGTCCGGGTTTTGCTCCAATCCAGGATACCGCAGAATCCGGTCGTTCTGAGAATCCGGTCCGGGTTTTGCTTCAATCCAGGATACCGCAGAATCCGGTCGTCCTCGGAATCCGGTCCGGGTTTTGCTCCAATCCAGGATACCGCAGAATCCGGTCCGGGTTTTGCTCCAATACATGATTTATGAAAATGTCCATCTGAAACACATGATTTTTTAAAACAATTTCAATTTGAAATACATGATTTTTGAGAATTATTTCCTTCTGAAATGCATGATTTTTTAAAACAATTTCCAATGTGAAATACATGATTTATGAAAATGTTTATCTGAAACACATGATTTAAAAAAAAAATTCCATCTGAAATACATGATTTATGAAAATGTCCATCTAAAACACATGATTTAAAAAATAAAATCCATCTAAAATACATGATTCATGAAAATGTCCATCTGAAACAGGGTTAGGGCTTAAAAAAAAAAAAAAAAAAAAAAAAAAAAGTCCAATTCCGGTCGTCCTCAGAATCCGGTCCGGGTTTTGCTCCAATCCAGGATACCGCAGAATCCGGTCGTCCTGAGAATCCGGTCCGGGTTTTGCTTCAATCCAGGATACCGCAAAATCCGGTCGTCCTCGGAATCCGGTCCGGGTTTTGCTCCAATCCAGGATACCGCAGAATCCGGTCCGGGTTTTGCTTCAATCCAGGATACCGCAGAATCCGGTCGTCCTCGGAATCCGGTCCGGGTTTTGCTCCAATCCAGGATACCGCAGAATCCGGTTTTCCTCGGAATCCGGTCCGGGTTTTGCTCCAATCCAGGATACCGCAGAATCCGGTCTTCTTCGGATTCCGGTCCGGGTTTTGCTCCACTCCAGGAGACCGAAGAATCCGGTCGTCCTGAGAATCCGGTCCAGGTTTTGCTCCAATACATGATTTATGAAAATGTCCATCTGAAACACATGATTTTTTAAAACAATTTCAATTTGAAATACATGATTTTTGAGAATTATTTCCTTCTGAAATGCATGATTTTTTAAAACAATTTCCAATGTGAAATACATGATTTATGAAAATGTTTATCTGAAACACATGATTTAAAAAAAAAATTCCATCTGAAATACATGATTTATGAAAATGTCCATCTAAAACACATGATTTAAAAAAAAAAATCCATCTGAAATACATGATTCATGAAAATGTCCATCTGAAACAGGGTTAGGGCTTAAAAAAAAAAAAAAAAAAAAAAAAAAAAGTCCAATTCCGGTCGTCCTCAGAATCCGGTCCGGGTTTTGCTCCAATCCAGGATACCGCAGAATCCGGTCGTCCTGAGAATCCGGTCCGGGTTTTGCTTCAATCCAGGATACCGCAAAATCCGGTCGTCCTCGGAATCCGGTCCGGGTTTTGCTCCAATCCAGGATACCGCAGAATCCGGTCCGGGTTTTGCTTCAATCCAGGATACCGCAGAATCCGGTCGTCCTCGGAATCCGGTCCGGGTTTTGCTCCAATCCAGGATACCGCAGAATCCGGTTTTCCTCGGAATCCGGTCCGGGTTTTGCTCCAATCCAGGATACCGCAGAATCCGGTCTTCTTCGGATTCCGGTCCGGGTTTTGCTCCACTCCAGGAGACCGAAGAATCCGGTCGTCCTGAGAATCCGGTCCAGGTTTTGCTCCAATACATGATTTATGAAAATGTCCATCTGAAACACATGATTTTTTAAAACAATTTCAATTTGAAATACATGATTTTTGAGAATTATTTCCTTCTGAAATGCATGATTTTTTAAAACAATTTCCAATGTGAAATACATGATTTATGAAAATGTTTATCTGAAACACATGATTTAAAAAAAAAATTCCATCTGAAATACATGATTTATGAAAATGTCCATCTAAAACACATGATTTAAAAAAAAAAATCCATCTGAAATACATGATTCATGAAAATGTCCATCTGAAACAGGGTTAGGGCTTAAAAAAAAAAAAAAAAAAAAAAAAAAAGTCCAATTCCGGTCGTCCTCAGAATCCGGTCCGGGTTTTGCTCCAATCCAGGATACCGCAGAATCCGGTCGTCCTGAGAATCCGGTCCGGGTTTTGCTTCAATCCAGGATACCGCAAAATCCGGTCGTCCTCGGAATCCGGTCCGGGTTTTGCTCCAATCCAGGATACCGCAGAATCCGGTCCGGGTTTTGCTTCAATCCAGGATACCGCAGATTCCGGTTTTCCTCGGAATCCGGTCCGGGTTTTGCTCCAATCCAGGATACCGCAGAATCCGGTCTTCTTCGGATTCCGGTCCGGGTTTTGCTCCACTCCAGGAGACCGAAGAATCCGGTCGTCCTGAGAATCCGGTCCAGGTTTTGCTCCAATACATGATTTATGAAAATGTCCATCTGAAACACATGATTTTTTAAAACAATTTAAATTTGAAATACATGATTTTTGAGAATTATTTCCTTCTGAAATGCATGATTTTTTAAAACAATTTCCAATGTGAAATACATGATTTATGAAAATGTTTATCTGAAACACATGATTTAAAAAAAAAATTCCATCTGAAATACATGATTTATGAAAATGTCCATCTAAAACACATGATTTAAAAAAAAAATCCATCTGAAATACATGATTCATGAAAATGTCCATCTGAAACAGGGTTAGGGCTTAAAAAAAAAAAAAAAAAAAAAAAAAAGTCCAATTCCGGTCGTCCTCAGAATCCGGTCCGGGTTTTGCTCCAATCCAGGATACCGCAGAATCCGGTCGTTCTGAGAATCCGGTCCGGGTTTTGCTTCAATCCAGGATACCGCAGAATCCGGTCGTCCTCGGAATCCGGTCCGGGTTTTGCTCCAATCCAGGATACCGCAGAATCCGGTCCGGGTTTTGCTCCAATACATGATTTATGAAAATGTCCATCTGAAACACATGATTTTTTAAAACAATTTCAATTTGAAATACATGATTTTTGAGAATTATTTCCTTCTGAAATGCATGATTTTTTAAAACAATTTCCAATGTGAAATACATGATTTATGAAAATGTTTATCTGAAACACATGATTTAAAAAAAAAATTCCATCTGAAATACATGATTTATGAAAATGTCCATCTAAAACACATGATTTAAAAAATAAAATCCATCTAAAATACATGATTCATGAAAATGTCCATCTGAAACAGGGTTAGGGCTTAAAAAAAAAAAAAAAAAAAAAAAAAAAGTCCAATTCCGGTCGTCCTCAGAATCCGGTCCGGGTTTTGCTCCAATCCAGGATACCGCAGAATCCGGTCGTCCTGAGAATCCGGTCCGGGTTTTGCTTCAATCCAGGATACCGCAAAATCCGGTCGTCCTCGGAATCCGGTCCGGGTTTTGCTCCAATCCAGGATACCGCAGAATCCGGTCCGGGTTTTGCTTCAATCCAGGATACCGCAGAATCCGGTCGTCCTCGGAATCCGGTCCGGGTTTTGCTCCAATCCAGGATACCGCAGAATCCGGTTTTCCTCGGAATCCGGTCCGGGTTTTGCTCCAATCCAGGATACCGCAGAATCCGGTCTTCTTCGGATTCCGGTCCGGGTTTTGCTCCACTCCAGGAGACCGAAGAATCCGGTCGTCCTGAGAATCCGGTCCAGGTTTTGCTCCAATACATGATTTATGAAAATGTCCATCTGAAACACATGATTTTTTAAAACAATTTCAATTTGAAATACATGATTTTTGAGAATTATTTCCTTCTGAAATGCATGATTTTTTAAAACAATTTCCAATGTGAAATACATGATTTATGAAAATGTTTATCTGAAACACATGATTTAAAAAAAAAATTCCATCTGAAATACATGATTTATGAAAATGTCCATCTAAAACACATGATTTAAAAAAAAAAATCCATCTGAAATACATGATTCATGAAAATGTCCATCTGAAACAGGGTTAGGGCTTAAAAAAAAAAAAAAAAAAAAAAAAAAAAGTCCAATTCCGGTCGTCCTCAGAATCCGGTCCGGGTTTTGCTCCAATCCAGGATACCGCAGAATCCGGTCGTCCTGAGAATCCGGTCCGGGTTTTGCTTCAATCCAGGATACCGCAAAATCCGGTCGTCCTCGGAATCCGGTCCGGGTTTTGCTCCAATCCAGGATACCGCAGAATCCGGTCCGGGTTTTGCTTCAATCCAGGATACCGCAGAATCCGGTCGTCCTCGGAATCCAGTCCGGGTTTTGCTCCAATCCAGGATACCGCAGAATCCGGTTTTCCTCGGAATCCGGTCCGGGTTTTGCTCCAATCCAGGATACCGCAGAATCCGGTCTTCTTCGGATTCCGGTCCGGGTTTTGCTCCACTCCAGGAGACCGAAGAATCCGGTCGTCCTGAGAATCCGGTCCAGGTTTTGCTCCAATACATGATTTATGAAAATGTCCATCTGAAACACATGATTTTTTAAAACAATTTCAATTTGAAATACATGATTTTTGAGAATTATTTCCTTCTGAAATGCATGATTTTTTAAAACAATTTCCAATGTGAAATACATGATTTATGAAAATGTTTATCTGAAACACATGATTTAAAAAAAAAATTCCATCTGAAATACATGATTTATGAAAATGTCCATCTAAAACACATGATTTAAAAAAAAAATCCATCTGAAATACATGATTCATGAAAATGTCCATCTGAAACAGGGTTAGGGCTTAAAAAAAAAAAAAAAAAAAAAAAAAAAGTCCAATTCCTGTCGTCCTCAGAATCCGGTCCGGGTTTTGCTCCAATCCAGGATACCGCAGAATCCGGTCGTTCTGAGAATCCGGTCCGGGTTTTGCTTCAATCCAGGATACCGCAGAATCCGGTCGTCCTGAGAATCCGGTCCGGGTTTTGCTCCAATCCAGGATACCGCAGAATCCGGTCGTCCTGAGAATCCGGTCCGGGTTTTGCTTCAATCCAGGATACCGCAGAATCCGGTCGTCCTCGGAATCCGGTCCGGGTTTTGCTCCAATCCAGGATACCGCAGAATCCGGTCTTCTTCGTATTCCGGTCCGGGTTTTGCTCCACTCCAGGATACCGCAGAATCCGGTCCGGGTTTTGCTTCAATCCAGGATACCGCAGATTCCGGTTTTCCTCGGAATCCGGTCCGGGTTTTGCTCCAATCCAGGATACCGCAGAATCCGGTCTTCTTCGGATTCCGGTCCGGGTTTTGCTCCACTCCAGGAGACCGAAGAATCCGGTCGTCCTGAGAATCCGGTCCAGGTTTTGCTCCAATACATGATTTATGAAAATGTCCATCTGAAACACATGATTTTTTAAAACAATTTAAATTTGAAATACATGATTTTTGAGAATTATTTCCTTCTGAAATGCATGATTTTTTAAAACAATTTCCAATGTGAAATACATGATTTATGAAAATGTTTATCTGAAACACATGATTTAAAAAAAAAATTCCATCTGAAATACATGATTTATGAAAATGTCCATCTAAAACACATGATTTAAAAAAAAAATCCATCTGAAATACATGATTCATGAAAATGTCCATCTGAAACAGGGTTAGGGCTTAAAAAAAAAAAAAAAAAAAAAAAAAAGTCCAATTCCGGTCGTCCTCAGAATCCGGTCCGGGTTTTGCTCCAATCCAGGATACCGCAGAATCCGGTCGTTCTGAGAATCCGGTCCGGGTTTTGCTTCAATCCAGGATACCGCAGAATCCGGTCGTCCTCGGAATCCGGTCCGGGTTTTGCTCCAATCCAGGATACCGCAGAATCCGGTCCGGGTTTTGCTCCAATACATGATTTATGAAAATGTCCATCTGAAACACATGATTTTTTAAAACAATTTCAATTTGAAATACATGATTTTTGAGAATTATTTCCTTCTGAAATGCATGATTTTTTAAAACAATTTCCAATGTGAAATACATGATTTATGAAAATGTTTATCTGAAACACATGATTTAAAAAAAAAATTCCATCTGAAATACATGATTTATGAAAATGTCCATCTAAAACACATGATTTAAAAAATAAAATCCATCTAAAATACATGATTCATGAAAATGTCCATCTGAAACAGGGTTAGGGCTTAAAAAAAAAAAAAAAAAAAAAAAAAAAAAAAAAAGTCCAATTCCGGTCGTCCTCAGAATCCGGTCCGGGTTTTGCTCCAATCCAGGATACCGCAGAATCCGGTCGTCCTGAGAATCCGGTCCGGGTTTTGCTTCAATCCAGGATACCGCAAAATCCGGTCGTCCTCGGAATCCGGTCCGGGTTTTGCTCCAATCCAGGATACCGCAGAATCCGGTCCGGGTTTTGCTTCAATCCAGGATACCGCAGAATCCGGTCGTCCTCGGAATCCGGTCCGGGTTTTGCTCCAATCCAGGATACCGCAGAATCCGGTTTTCCTCGGAATCCGGTCCGGGTTTTGCTCCAATCCAGGATACCGCAGAATCCGGTCTTCTTCGGATTCCGGTCCGGGTTTTGCTCCACTCCAGGAGACCGAAGAATCCGGTCGTCCTGAGAATCCGGTCCAGGTTTTGCTCCAATACATGATTTATGAAAATGTCCATCTGAAACACATGATTTTTTAAAACAATTTCAATTTGAAATACATGATTTTTGAGAATTATTTCCTTCTGAAATGCATGATTTTTTAAAACAATTTCCAATGTGAAATACATGATTTATGAAAATGTTTATCTGAAACACATGATTTAAAAAAAAAATTCCATCTGAAATACATGATTTATGAAAATGTCCATCTAAAACACATGATTTAAAAAAAAAAATCCATCTGAAATACATGATTCATGAAAATGTCCATCTGAAACAGGGTTAGGGCTTAAAAAAAAAAAAAAAAAAAAAAAAAAAAGTCCAATTCCGGTCGTCCTCAGAATCCGGTCCGGGTTTTGCTCCAATCCAGGATACCGCAGAATCCGGTCGTCCTGAGAATCCGGTCCGGGTTTTGCTTCAATCCAGGATACCGCAAAATCCGGTCGTCCTCGGAATCCGGTCCGGGTTTTGCTCCAATCCAGGATACCGCAGAATCCGGTCCGGGTTTTGCTTCAATCCAGGATACCGCAGAATCCGGTCGTCCTCGGAATCCAGTCCGGGTTTTGCTCCAATCCAGGATACCGCAGAATCCGGTTTTCCTCGGAATCCGGTCCGGGTTTTGCTCCAATCCAGGATACCGCAGAATCCGGTCTTCTTCGGATTCCGGTCCGGGTTTTGCTCCACTCCAGGAGACCGAAGAATCCGGTCGTCCTGAGAATCCGGTCCAGGTTTTGCTCCAATACATGATTTATGAAAATGTCCATCTGAAACACATGATTTTTTAAAACAATTTCAATTTGAAATACATGATTTTTGAGAATTATTTCCTTCTGAAATGCATGATTTTTTAAAACAATTTCCAATGTGAAATACATGATTTATGAAAATGTTTATCTGAAACACATGATTTAAAAAAAAAATTCCATCTGAAATACATGATTTATGAAAATGTCCATCTAAAACACATGATTTAAAAAAAAAATCCATCTGAAATACATGATTCATGAAAATGTCCATCTGAAACAGGGTTAGGGCTTAAAAAAAAAAAAAAAAAAAAAAAAAAGTCCAATTCCTGTCGTCCTCAGAATCCGGTCCGGGTTTTGCTCCAATCCAGGATACCGCAGAATCCGGTCGTTCTGAGAATCCGGTCCGGGTTTTGCTTCAATCCAGGATACCGCAGAATCCGGTCGTCCTGAGAATCCGGTCCGGGTTTTGCTCCAATCCAGGATACCGCAGAATCCGGTCGTCCTGAGAATCCGGTCCGGGTTTTGCTTCAATCCAGGATACCGCAGAATCCGGTCGTCCTCGGAATCCGGTCCGGGTTTTGCTCCAATCCAGGATACCGCAGAATCCGGTCTTCTTCGTATTCCGGTCCGGGTTTTGCTCCACTCCAGGAGACCGAAGAATCCGGTCGTCCTGAGAATCCGGTCCAGGTTTTGCTCCAATACATGATTTATGAAAATGTCCGTCTGAAACACATGATTTTTTAAAACAATTTCAATTTGAAATACATGATTTTTGAGAATTATTTCCTTCTGAAATGCATGATTTTTTAAAACAATTTCCAAAGTGAAATACATGATTTATGAAAATGTTTATCTGAAACACATGATTTAAAAAAAAAATTCCATCTGAAATACATGATTTATGAACATGTCCATCTAAAACACATGATTTAAAAAATAAAATCCATCTAAAATACATGATTCATGAAAATGTCCATCTGAAACAGGGTTAGGGCTTAAAAAAAAAAAAAAAAAAAAAAAAAAAGTCTATTTCCGGTCGTCCTCAGAATCCGGTCCGGGTTTTGCTCCAATCCAGGATACCGCAGAATCCGGTCGTACTGAGAATCCGGTCCGGGTTTTGCTTCAATCCAGGATACCGCAAAATCCGGTCGTCCTCGGAATCCGGTCCGGGTTTTGCTCCAATCCAGGATACCGTAGAATCCGGTCCGGGTTTTGCTTCAATCCAGGATACCGCAGAATCCGGTCGTCCTCGGAATCCGGTCCGGGTTTTGCTCCAATCCAGGATACCGCAGAATCCGGTTTTCCTCGGAATCCGGTCCGGGTTTTGCTCCAATCCAGGATACCGCAGAATCCGGTCTTCTTCGGATTCCGGTCCGGGTTTTGCTCCACTCCAGGAGACCGAAGAATCCGGTCGTCCTGAGAATCCGGTCCAGGTTTTGCTCCAATACATGATTTATGAAAATGTCCATCTGAAACACATGATTTTTTAAAACAATTTCAATTTGAAATACATGATTTTTGAGAATTATTTCCTTCTGAAATGCATGATTTTTTAAAACAATTTCCAATGTGAAATACATGATTTATGAAAATGTTTATCTGAAACACATGATTTAAAAAAAAAATTCCATCTGAAATACATGATTTATGAAAATGTCCATCTAAAACACATGATTTAAAAAAAAATCCATCTGAAATACATGATTCATGAAAATGTCCATCTGAAACAGGGTTAGGGCTTAAAAAAAAAAAAAAAGTCCAATTCCGGTCGTCCTCAGAATCCGGTCCGGGTTTTGCTCCAATCCAGGATACCGCAGAATCCGGTCGTCCTGAGAATCCGGTCCGGGTTTTGCTTCAATCCAGGATACCGCAGAATCCGGTTGTCCTCGGAATCCGGTCCGGGTTTTGCTCCAATCCAGGATACCGCAGAATCCGGTCTTCTTCGTATTCCGGTCCGGGTTTTGCTCCACTCCAGGAGACCGAAGAATCCGGTCGTCCTGAGAATCCGGTCCAGGTTTTGCTCCAATACATGATTTATGAAAATGTCCGTCTGAAACACATGATTTTTTAAAACAATTTCAATTTGAAATACATGATTTTTGAGAATTATTTCCTTCTGAAATGCATGATTTTTTAAAACAATTTCCAAAGTGAAATACATGATTTATGAAAATGTTTATCTGAAACACATGATTTAAAAAAAAAATTCCATCTGAAATACATGATTTATGAACATGTCCATCTAAAACACATGATTTAAAAAATAAAATCCATCTAAAATACATGATTCATGAAAATGTCCATCTGAAACAGGGTTAGGGCTTAAAAAAAAAAAAAAAAAAAAAAAAAAAGTCTATTTCCGGTCGTCCTCAGAATCCGGTCCGGGTTTTGCTCCAATCCAGGATACCGCAGAATCCGGTCGTACTGAGAATCCGGTCCGGGTTTTGCTTCAATCCAGGATACCGCAAAATCCGGTCGTCCTCGGAATCCGGTCCGGGTTTTGCTCCAATCCAGGATACCGTAGAATCCGGTCCGGGTTTTGCTTCAATCCAGGATACCGCAGAATCCGGTCGTCCTCGGAATCCGGTCCGGGTTTTGCTCCAATCCAGGATACCGCAGAATCCGGTTTTCCTCGGAATCCGGTCCGGGTTTTGCTCCAATCCAGGATACCGCAGAATCCGGTCTTCTTCGGATTCCGGTCCGGGTTTTGCTCCACTCCAGGAGACCGAAGAATCCGGTCGTCCTGAGAATCCGGTCCAGGTTTTGCTCCAATACATGATTTATGAAAATGTCCATCTGAAACACATGATTTTTTAAAACAATTTCAATTTGAAATACATGATTTTTGAGAATTATTTCCTTCTGAAATGCATGATTTTTTAAAACAATTTCCAATGTGAAATACATGATTTATGAAAATGTTTATCTGAAACACATGATTTAAAAAAAAAATTCCATCTGAAATACATGATTTATGAAAATGTCCATCTAAAACACATGATTTAAAAAAAAATCCATCTGAAATACATGATTCATGAAAATGTCCATCTGAAACAGGGTTAGGGCTTAAAAAAAAAAAAAAAGTCCAATTCCGGTCGTCCTCAGAATCCGGTCCGGGTTTTGCTCCAATCCAGGATACCGCAGAATCCGGTCGTCCTGAGAATCCGGTCCGGGTTTTGCTTCAATCCAGGATACCGCAAAATCCGGTCGTCCTCGGAAACCGGTCCGGGTTTTGCTCCAATCCAGGATACCGCAGAATCCGGTCCGGGTTTTGCTTCAATCCAGGATACCGCAGAATCCGGTCGTCCTCGGAATCCGGTCCGGGTTTTGCTCCAATCCAGGATACCGCAGAATCCGGTTTTCCTCGGAATCCGGTCCGGGTTTTGCTCCAATCCAGGATACCGCAGAATCCGGTCTTCTTCGGAATCCGGTCCGGGTTTTGCTCCAATCCAGGATACCGCAGAATCCGGTCTTCTTCGGATTCCGGTCCGGGTTTTGCTCCACTCCAGGAGACCGAAGAATCCGGTCGTCCTGAGAATCCGGTCCAGGTTTTGCTCCAATACATGATTTATGAAAATGTCCATCTGAAACACATGATTTTTTAAAACAATTTCAATTTGAAATACATGATTTTTGAGAATTATTTCCTTCTGAAATGCATGATTTTTTAAAACAATTTCCAATGTGAAATACATGATTTATGAAAATGTTTATCTGAAACACATGATTTAAAAAAAAAATTCCATCTGAAATACATGATTTATGAAAATGTCCATCTAAAACACATGATTTAAAAAAAAAAAATCCATCTGAAATACATGATTCATGAAAATGTCCATCTGAAACAGGGTTAGGGCTTAAAAAAAAAAAAAAAAAAAAAAAAAAAGTCCAATTCCGGTCGTCCTCAGAATCCGGTCCGGGTTTTGCTCCAATCCAGGATACCGCAGAATCCGGTCGTCCTGAGAATCCGGTCCGGGTTTTGCTTCAATCCAGGATACCGCAAAATCCGGTCGTCCTCGGAATCCGGTCCGGGTTTTGCTCCAATCCAGGATACCGCAGAATCCGGTCCGGGTTTTGCTTCAATCCAGGATACCGCAGAATCCGGTCGTCCTCGGAATCCGGTCCGGGTTTTGCTCCACTCCAGGAGACCGAAGAATCCGGTCGTCCTGAGAATCCGGTCCAGGTTTTGCTCCAATACATGATTTATGAAAATGTCCATCTGAAACACATGATTTTTTAAAACAATTTCAATTTGAAATACATGATTTTTGAGAATTATTTCCTTCTGAAATGCATGATTTTTTAAAACAATTTCCAATGTGAAATACATGATTTATGAAAATGTTTATCTGAAACACATGATTTAAAAAAAAAATTCCATCTGAAATACATGATTTATGAAAATGTCCATCTAAAACACATGATTTAAAAAAAAAATCCATCTGAAATACATGATTCATGAAAATGTCCATCTGAAACAGGGTTAGGGCTTAAAAAAAAAAAAAAAAAAAAAAAAAAGTCCAATTCCGGTCGTCCTCAGAATCCGGTCCTGGTTTTGCTCCAATCCAGGATACCGCAGAATCCGGTCGTTCTGAGAATCCGGTCCGGGTTTTGCTTCAATCCAGGATACCGCAGAATCCGGTCGTCCTGAGAATCCGGTCCGGGTTTTGCTCCAATCCAGGATACCGCAGAATCCGGTCGTCCTGAGAATCCGGTCCGGGTTTTGCTTCAATCCAGGATACCGCAGAATCCGGTCGTCCTCGGAATCCGGTCCGGGTTTTGCTCCAATCCAGGATACCGCAGAATCCGGTCTTCTTCGTATTCCGGTCCGGGTTTTGCTCCACTCCAGGAGACCGAAGAATCCGGTCGTCCTGAGAATCCGGTCCAGGTTTTGCTCCAATACATGATTTATGAAAATGTCCGTCTGAAACACATGATTTTTTAAAACAATTTCAATTTGAAATACATGATTTTTGAGAATTATTTCCTTCTGAAATGCATGATTTTTTAAAACAATTTCCAAAGTGAAATACATGATTTATGAAAATGTTTATCTGAAACACATGATTTAAAAAAAAAATTCCATCTGAAATACATGATTTATGAACATGTCCATCTAAAACACATGATTTAAAAAATAAAATCCATCTAAAATACATGATTCATGAAAATGTCCATCTGAAACAGGGTTAGGGCTTAAAAAAAAAAAAAAAAAAAAAAAAAGTCCAATTCCGGTCGTCCTCAGAATCCGGTCCGGGTTTTGCTCCAATCCAGGATACCGCAGAATCCGGTCGTCCTGAGAATCCGGTCCGGGTTTTGCTTCAATCCAGGATACCGCAAAATCCGGTCGTCCTCGGAATCCGGTCCGGGTTTTGCTCCAATCCAGGATACCGTAGAATCCGGTCCGGGTTTTGCTTCAATCCAGGATACCGCAGAATCCGGTCGTCCTCGGAATCCGGTCCGGGTTTTGCTCCAATCCAGGATACCGCAGAATCCGGTTTTCCTCGGAATCCGGTCCGGGTTTTGCTCCAATCCAGGATACCGCAGAATCCGGTCTTCTTCGGATTCCGGTCCGGGTTTTGCTCCACTCCAGGAGACCGAAGAATCCGGTCGTCCTGAGAATCCGGTCCAGGTTTTGCTCCAATACATGATTTATGAAAATGTCCATCTGAAACACATGATTTTTTAAAACAATTTCAATTTGAAATACATGATTTTTGAGAATTATTTCCTTCTGAAATGCATGATTTTTTAAAACAATTTCCAATGTGAAATACATGATTTATGAAAATGTTTATCTGAAACACATGATTTAAAAAAAAAATTCCATCTGAAATACATGATTTATGAAAATGTCCATCTAAAACACATGATTTAAAAAAAAAATCCATCTGAAATACATGATTCATGAAAATGTCCATCTGAAACAGGGTTAGGGCTTAAAAAAAAAATAAAAAAAAAAAAAAGTCCAATTCCGGTCGTCCTCAGAATCCGGTCCAGGTTTTGCTCCAATCCAGGATACCGCAGAATCCGGTCGTTCTGAGAATCCGGTCCGGGTTTTGCTTCAATCCAGGATACCGCAGAATCCGGTCGTCCTGAGAATCCGGTCCGGGTTTTGCTCCAATCCAGGATACCGCAAAATCCGGTCGTCCTCGGAATCCGGTCCGGGTTTTGCTCCAATCCAGGATACCGCAGAATCCGGTTTTCCTCGGAATCCGGTCCGGGTTTTGCTCCAATCCAGGATACCGCAGAATCCGGTCTTCTTCGGATTCCGGTCCGGGTTTTGCTCCACTCCAGGAGACCGAAGAATCCGGTCGTCCTGAGAATCCGGTCCAGGTTTTGCTCCAATACATGATTTATGAAAATGTCCATCTGAAACACATGATTTTTTAAAACAATTTAAATTTGAAATACATGATTTTTGAGAATTATTTCCTTCTGAAATGCATGATTTTTTAAAACAATTTCCAATGTGAAATACATGATTTATGAAAATGTTTATCTGAAACACATGATTTAAAAAAAAATTCCATCTGAAATACATGATTTATGAAAATGTCCATCTAAAACACATGATTTAAAAAAAAAAATCCATCTGAAATACATGATTCATGAAAATGTCCATCTGAAACAGGGTTAGGGCTTAAAAAAAAAAAAAAAAAAAAAAAAAAAAAAAAGTCCAATTCCGGTCGTCCTCAGAATCCGGTCCGGGTTTTGCTCCAATCCAGGATACCGCAGAATCCGGTCGTCCTGAGAATCCGGTCCGGGTTTTGCTTCAATCCAGGATACCGCAAAATCCGGTCGTCCTCGGAATCCGGTCCGGGTTTTGCTCCAATCCAGGATACCGTAGAATCCGGTCCGGGTTTTGCTTCAATCCAGGATACCGCAGAATCCGGTCGTCCTCGGAATCCGGTCCGGGTTTTGCTCCAATCCAGGATACCGCAGAATCCGGTTTTCCTCGGAATCCGGTCCGGGTTTTGCTCCAATCCAGGATACCGCAGAATCCGGTCTTCTTCGGATTCCGGGTTAGGGTTAGGGTTAGGGTTAGGTTAGGATAGAAGAGAGTTTTCCCAGGATAGGACCCTGAGGGTCCCACTCTGGGTTGTGCACGGTCCATCCCTCCACTGGTCACCCCCAATTCACATAAAGACCAAGAGAGGGTTAGGGTTAGGGTTAGGGTTAGGGTTAGGTTAGGGTTAGGGTTAGGGTTAGGGTTAGGGTTAGGTTAGGTTAGGGAGTAAAAAATCCAATGATCAGACCAGAGTCCGATCATGGTTGTGCACGGGCTCTGTACATCACCGGCCGCCACTCCTCGGCTTCCAGTGATCCAAAAACATATTTCTGTTGATGCAAAAAAATCCCAAATAGGGCTCAGAGGACTAGTGGTTATGCCACCTAGGTTTGCACAGCGATTTGTGTCGGTTAGGTTCAGTGTGTGTGCTGTTGTGCACGTTTCCCCAAAGAAAAAAGCAGTGAAAGTACCACTTCATCGGTATAGACGAAGGAAATAATTTTTCTTTGGCTCTCTACGTCACCCATTCTCATGACGGAGGCCTAAATGTGGACGTCCAGGCCTTTGCGCAACGTTTCGGACTCTCTAGTCCTTCTTCAGGCGAGCTCTGGACACAAAATGGCTGGAATACTTCACAGCAGCCATGTGCTGTTTCTAAGTGGGCGTGTCCCCACACACACACACACACCAAATCACTCAATATCACGTATATTGTGTTTAAAAAATAAATAAGCTGTTTTAAGCTGTTGTTCTTACTCTTTTAAGTGTATTTAATATTTTTGCATCCCCAGAAAATGTCCTCAGAGTCCCCGGTCACCAAGGAGAGGTCCATAGCTGCAGGCGCTGGCTTCGGTTAGGGAGTAAAAAATCCAATGATCAGACCAGAGTCCGATCATGGTTGTGCACGGGCTCTGTACATCACCGGCCGCCACTCCTCGGCTTCCAGTGATCCAAAAACATATTTCTGTTGATGCAAAAAAATCCCAAATAGGGCTCAGAGGACTAGTGGTTATGCCACCTAGGTTTGCACAGCGATTTGTGTCGGTTAGGTTCAGTGTGTGTGCTGTTGTGCACGTTTCCCCAAAGAAAAAAGCAGTGAAAGTACCACTTCATCGGTATAGACGAAGGAAATAATTTTTCTTTGGCTCTCTACGTCACCCATTCTCATGACGGAGGCCTAAATGTGGACGTCCAGGCCTTTGCGCAACGTTTCGGACTCTCTAGTCCTTCTTCAGGCGAGCTCTGGACACAAAATGGCTGGAATACTTCACAGCAGCCATGTGCTGTTTCTAAGTGGGCGTGTCCCCACACACACACACACACCAAATCACTCAATATCACGTATATTGTGTTTAAAAAATAAATAAGCTGTTTTAAGCTGTTGTTCTTACTCTTTTAAGTGTATTTAATATTTTTGCATCCCCAGAAAATGTCCTCAGAGTCCCCGGTCACCAAGGAGAGGTCCATAGCTGCAGGCGCTGGCTTCGGTTAGGGAGTAAAAAATCCAATGATCAGACCAGAGTCCGATCATGGTTGTGCACGGGCTCTGTACATCACCGGCCGCCACTCCTCGGCTTCCAGTGATCCAAAAACATATTTCTGTTGATGCAAAAAAATCCCAAATAGGGCTCAGAGGACTAGTGGTTATGCCACCTAGGTTTGCACAGCGATTTGTGTCGGTTAGGTTCAGTGTGTGTGCTGTTGTGCACGTTTCCCCAAAGAAAAAAGCAGTGAAAGTACCACTTCATCGGTATAGACGAAGGAAATAATTTTTCTTTGGCTCTCTACGTCACCCATTCTCATGACGGAGGCCTAAATGTGGACGTCCAGGCCTTTGCGCAACGTTTCGGACTCTCTAGTCCTTCTTCAGGCGAGCTCTGGACACAAAATGGCTGGAATACTTCACAGCAGCCATGTGCTGTTTCTAAGTGGGCGTGTCCCCACACACACACACCAAATCACTCAATATCACGTATATTGTGTTTAAAAAATAAATAAGCTGTTTTAAGCTGTTGTTCTTACTCTTTTAAGTGTATTTAATATTTTTGCATCCCCAGAAAATGTCCTCAGAGTCCCCGGTCACCAAGGAGAGGTCCATAGCTGCAGGCGCTGGCTTCGGTTAGGGAGTAAAAAATCCAATGATCAGACCAGAGTCCGATCATGGTTGTGCACGGGCTCTGTACATCACCGGCCGCCACTCCTCGGCTTCCAGTGATCCAAAAACATATTTCTGTTGATGCAAAAAAATCCCAAATAGGGCTCAGAGGACTAGTGGTTATGCCACCTAGGTTTGCACAGCGATTTGTGTCGGTTAGGTTCAGTGTGTGTGCTGTTGTGCACGTTTCCCCAAAGAAAAAAGCAGTGAAAGTACCACTTCATCGGTATAGACGAAGGAAATAATTTTTCTTTGGCTCTCTACGTCACCCATTCTCATGACGGAGGCCTAAATGTGGACGTCCAGGCCTTTGCGCAACGTTTCGGACTCTCTAGTCCTTCTTCAGGCGAGCTCTGGACACAAAATGGCTGGAATACTTCACAGCAGCCATGTGCTGTTTCTAAGTGGGCGTGTCCCCACACACACACACACACCAAATCACTCAATATCACGTATATTGTGTTTAAAAAATAAATAAGCTGTTTTAAGCTGTTGTTCTTACTCTTTTAAGTGTATTTAATATTTTTGCATCCCCAGAAAATGTCCTCAGAGTCCCCGGTCACCAAGGAGAGGTCCATAGCTGCAGGCGCTGGCTTCGGTTAGGGAGTAAAAAATCCAATGATCAGACCAGAGTCCGATCATGGTTGTGCACGGGCTCTGTACATCACCGGCCGCCACTCCTCGGCTTCCAGTGATCCAAAAACATATTTCTGTTGATGCAAAAAAATCCCAAATAGGGCTCAGAGGACTAGTGGTTATGCCACCTAGGTTTGCACAGCGATTTGTGTCGGTTAGGTTCAGTGTGTGTGCTGTTGTGCACGTTTCCCCAAAGAAAAAAGCAGTGAAAGTACCACTTCATCGGTATAGACGAAGGAAATAATTTTTCTTTGGCTCTCTACGTCACCCATTCTCATGACGGAGGCCTAAATGTGGACGTCCAGGCCTTTGCGCAACGTTTCGGACTCTCTAGTCCTTCTTCAGGCGAGCTCTGGACACAAAATGGCTGGAATACTTCACAGCAGCCATGTGCTGTTTCTAAGTGGGCGTGTCCCCACACACACACACACACCAAATCACTCAATATCACGTATATTGTGTTTAAAAAATAAATAAGCTGTTTTAAGCTGTTGTTCTTACTCTTTTAAGTGTATTTAATATTTTTGCATCCCCAGAAAATGTCCTCAGAGTCCCCGGTCACCAAGGAGAGGTCCATAGCTGCAGGCGCTGGCTTCGGTTAGGGAGTAAAAAATCCAATGATCAGACCAGAGTCCGATCATGGTTGTGCACGGGCTCTGTACATCACCGGCCGCCACTCCTCGGCTTCCAGTGATCCAAAAACATATTTCTGTTGATGCAAAAAAATCCCAAATAGGGCTCAGAGGACTAGTGGTTATGCCACCTAGGTTTGCACAGCGATTTGTGTCGGTTAGGTTCAGTGTGTGTGCTGTTGTGCACGTTTCCCCAAAGAAAAAAGCAGTGAAAGTACCACTTCATCGGTATAGACGAAGGAAATAATTTTTCTTTGGCTCTCTACGTCACCCATTCTCATGACGGAGGCCTAAATGTGGACGTCCAGGCCTTTGCGCAACGTTTCGGACTCTCTAGTCCTTCTTCAGGCGAGCTCTGGACACAAAATGGCTGGAATACTTCACAGCAGCCATGTGCTGTTTCTAAGTGGGCGTGTCCCCACACACACACACACACCAAATCACTCAATATCACGTATATTGTGTTTAAAAAATAAATAAGCTGTTTTAAGCTGTTGTTCTTACTCTTTTAAGTGTATTTAATATTTTTGCATCCCCAGAAAATGTCCTCAGAGTCCCCGGTCACCAAGGAGAGGTCCATAGCTGCAGGCGCTGGCTTCGGTTAGGGAGTAAAAAATCCAATGATCAGACCAGAGTCCGATCATGGTTGTGCACGGGCTCTGTACATCACCGGCCGCCACTCCTCGGCTTCCAGTGATCCAAAAACATATTTCTGTTGATGCAAAAAAATCCCAAATAGGGCTCAGAGGACTAGTGGTTATGCCACCTAGGTTTGCACAGCGATTTGTGTCGGTTAGGTTCAGTGTGTGTGCTGTTGTGCACGTTTCCCCAAAGAAAAAAGCAGTGAAAGTACCACTTCATCGGTATAGACGAAGGAAATAATTTTTCTTTGGCTCTCTACGTCACCCATTCTCATGACGGAGGCCTAAATGTGGACGTCCAGGCCTTTGCGCAACGTTTCGGACTCTCTAGTCCTTCTTCAGGCGAGCTCTGGACACAAAATGGCTGGAATACTTCACAGCAGCCATGTGCTGTTTCTAAGTGGGCGTGTCCCCACACACACACACACACCAAATCACTCAATATCACGTATATTGTGTTTAAAAAATAAATAAGCTGTTTTAAGCTGTTGTTCTTACTCTTTTAAGTGTATTTAATATTTTTGCATCCCCAGAAAATGTCCTCAGAGTCCCCGGTCACCAAGGAGAGGTCCATAGCTGCAGGCGCTGGCTTCGGTTAGGGAGTAAAAAATCCAATGATCAGACCAGAGTCCGATCATGGTTGTGCACGGGCTCTGTACATCACCGGCCGCCACTCCTCGGCTTCCAGTGATCCAAAAACATATTTCTGTTGATGCAAAAAAATCCCAAATAGGGCTCAGAGGACTAGTGGTTATGCCACCTAGGTTTGCACAGCGATTTGTGTCGGTTAGGTTCAGTGTGTGTGCTGTTGTGCACGTTTCCCCAAAGAAAAAAGCAGTGAAAGTACCACTTCATCGGTATAGACGAAGGAAATAATTTTTCTTTGGCTCTCTACGTCACCCATTCTCATGACGGAGGCCTAAATGTGGACGTCCAGGCCTTTGCGCAACGTTTCGGACTCTCTAGTCCTTCTTCAGGCGAGCTCTGGACACAAAATGGCTGGAATACTTCACAGCAGCCATGTGCTGTTTCTAAGTGGGCGTGTCCCCACACACACACACACACCAAATCACTCAATATCACGTATATTGTGTTTAAAAAATAAATAAGCTGTTTTAAGCTGTTGTTCTTACTCTTTTAAGTGTATTTAATATTTTTGCATCCCCAGAAAATGTCCTCAGAGTCCCCGGTCACCAAGGAGAGGTCCATAGCTGCAGGCGCTGGCTTCGGTTAGGGAGTAAAAAATCCAATGATCAGACCAGAGTCCGATCATGGTTGTGCACGGGCTCTGTACATCACCGGCCGCCACTCCTCGGCTTCCAGTGATCCAAAAACATATTTCTGTTGATGCAAAAAAATCCCAAATAGGGCTCAGAGGACTAGTGGTTATGCCACCTAGGTTTGCACAGCGATTTGTGTCGGTTAGGTTCAGTGTGTGTGCTGTTGTGCACGTTTCCCCAAAGAAAAAAGCAGTGAAAGTACCACTTCATCGGTATAGACGAAGGAAATAATTTTTCTTTGGCTCTCTACGTCACCCATTCTCATGACGGAGGCCTAAATGTGGACGTCCAGGCCTTTGCGCAACGTTTCGGACTCTCTAGTCCTTCTTCAGGCGAGCTCTGGACACAAAATGGCTGGAATACTTCACAGCAGCCATGTGCTGTTTCTAAGTGGGCGTGTCCCCACACACACACACACACCAAATCACTCAATATCACGTATATTGTGTTTAAAAAATAAATAAGCTGTTTTAAGCTGTTGTTCTTACTCTTTTAAGTGTATTTAATATTTTTGCATCCCCAGAAAATGTCCTCAGAGTCCCCGGTCACCAAGGAGAGGTCCATAGCTGCAGGCGCTGGCTTCGGTTAGGGAGTAAAAAATCCAATGATCAGACCAGAGTCCGATCATGGTTGTGCACGGGCTCTGTACATCACCGGCCGCCACTCCTCGGCTTCCAGTGATCCAAAAACATATTTCTGTTGATGCAAAAAAATCCCAAATAGGGCTCAGAGGACTAGTGGTTATGCCACCTAGGTTTGCACAGCGATTTGTGTCGGTTAGGTTCAGTGTGTGTGCTGTTGTGCACGTTTCCCCAAAGAAAAAAGCAGTGAAAGTACCACTTCATCGGTATAGACGAAGGAAATAATTTTTCTTTGGCTCTCTACGTCACCCATTCTCATGACGGAGGCCTAAATGTGGACGTCCAGGCCTTTGCGCAACGTTTCGGACTCTCTAGTCCTTCTTCAGGCGAGCTCTGGACACAAAATGGCTGGAATACTTCACAGCAGCCATGTGCTGTTTCTAAGTGGGCGTGTCCCCACACACACACACACACCAAATCACTCAATATCACGTATATTGTGTTTAAAAAATAAATAAGCTGTTTTAAGCTGTTGTTCTTACTCTTTTAAGTGTATTTAATATTTTTGCATCCCCAGAAAATGTCCTCAGAGTCCCCGGTCACCAAGGAGAGGTCCATAGCTGCAGGCGCTGGCTTCGGTTAGGGAGTAAAAAATCCAATGATCAGACCAGAGTCCGATCATGGTTGTGCACGGGCTCTGTACATCACCGGCCGCCACTCCTCGGCTTCCAGTGATCCAAAAACATATTTCTGTTGATGCAAAAAAATCCCAAATAGGGCTCAGAGGACTAGTGGTTATGCCACCTAGGTTTGCACAGCGATTTGTGTCGGTTAGGTTCAGTGTGTGTGCTGTTGTGCACGTTTCCCCAAAGAAAAAAGCAGTGAAAGTACCACTTCATCGGTATAGACGAAGGAAATAATTTTTCTTTGGCTCTCTACGTCACCCATTCTCATGACGGAGGCCTAAATGTGGACGTCCAGGCCTTTGCGCAACGTTTCGGACTCTCTAGTCCTTCTTCAGGCGAGCTCTGGACACAAAATGGCTGGAATACTTCACAGCAGCCATGTGCTGTTTCTAAGTGGGCGTGTCCCCACACACACACACACACCAAATCACTCAATGTCACGTATATTGTGTTTAAAAAATAAATAAGCTGTTTTAAGCTGTTGTTCTTACTCTTTTAAGTGTATTTAATATTTTTGCATCCCCAGAAAATGTCCTCAGAGTCCCCGGTCACCAAGGAGAGGTCCATAGCTGCAGGCGCTGGCTTCGGTTAGGGAGTAAAAAATCCAATGATCAGACCAGAGTCCGATCATGGTTGTGCACGGGCTCTGTACATCACCGGCCGCCACTCCTCGGCTTCCAGTGATCCAAAAACATATTTCTGTTGATGCAAAAAAATCCCAAATAGGGCTCAGAGGACTAGTGGTTATGCCACCTAGGTTTGCACAGCGATTTGTGTCGGTTAGGTTCAGTGTGTGTGCTGTTGTGCACGTTTCCCCAAAGAAAAAAGCAGTGAAAGTACCACTTCATCGGTATAGACGAAGGAAATAATTTTTCTTTGGCTCTCTACGTCACCCATTCTCATGACGGAGGCCTAAATGTGGACGTCCAGGCCTTTGCGCAACGTTTCGGACTCTCTAGTCCTTCTTCAGGCGAGCTCTGGACACAAAATGGCTGGAATACTTCACAGCAGCCATGTGCTGTTTCTAAGTGGGCGTGTCCCCACACACACACACACACCAAATCACTCAATATCACGTATATTGTGTTTAAAAAATAAATAAGCTGTTTTAAGCTGTTGTTCTTACTCTTTTAAGTGTATTTAATATTTTTGCATCCCCAGAAAATGTCCTCAGAGTCCCCGGTCACCAAGGAGAGGTCCATAGCTGCAGGCGCTGGCTTCGGTTAGGGAGTAAAAAATCCAATGATCAGACCAGAGTCCGATCATGGTTGTGCACGGGCTCTGTACATCACCGGCCGCCACTCCTCGGCTTCCAGTGATCCAAAAACATATTTCTGTTGATGCAAAAAAATCCCAAATAGGGCTCAGAGGACTAGTGGTTATGCCACCTAGGTTTGCACAGCGATTTGTGTCGGTTAGGTTCAGTGTGTGTGCTGTTGTGCACGTTTCCCCAAAGAAAAAAGCAGTGAAAGTACCACTTCATCGGTATAGACGAAGGAAATAATTTTTCTTTGGCTCTCTACGTCACCCATTCTCATGACGGAGGCCTAAATGTGGACGTCCAGGCCTTTGCGCAACGTTTCGGACTCTCTAGTCCTTCTTCAGGCGAGCTCTGGACACAAAATGGCTGGAATACTTCACAGCAGCCATGTGCTGTTTCTAAGTGGGCGTGTCCCCACACACACACACACACCAAATCACTCAATGTCACGTATATTGTGTTTAAAAAATAAATAAGCTGTTTTAAGCTGTTGTTCTTACTCTTTTAAGTGTATTTAATATTTTTGCATCCCCAGAAAATGTCCTCAGAGTCCCCGGTCACCAAGGAGAGGTCCATAGCTGCAGGCGCTGGCTTCGGTTAGGGAGTAAAAAATCCAATGATCAGACCAGAGTCCGATCATGGTTGTGCACGGGCTCTGTACATCACCGGCCGCCACTCCTCGGCTTCCAGTGATCCAAAAACATATTTCTGTTGATGCAAAAAAATCCCAAATAGGGCTCAGAGGACTAGTGGTTATGCCACCTAGGTTTGCACAGCGATTTGTGTCGGTTAGGTTCAGTGTGTGTGCTGTTGTGCACGTTTCCCCAAAGAAAAAAGCAGTGAAAGTACCACTTCATCGGTATAGACGAAGGAAATAATTTTTCTTTGGCTCTCTACGTCACCCATTCTCATGACGGAGGCCTAAATGTGGACGTCCAGGCCTTTGCGCAACGTTTCGGACTCTCTAGTCCTTCTTCAGGCGAGCTCTGGACACAAAATGGCTGGAATACTTCACAGCAGCCATGTGCTGTTTCTAAGTGGGCGTGTCCCCACACACACACACACACCAAATCACTCAATATCACGTATATTGTGTTTAAAAAATAAATAAGCTGTTTTAAGCTGTTGTTCTTACTCTTTTAAGTGTATTTAATATTTTTGCATCCCCAGAAAATGTCCTCAGAGTCCCCGGTCACCAAGGAGAGGTCCATAGCTGCAGGCGCTGGCTTCGGTTAGGGAGTAAAAAATCCAATGATCAGACCAGAGTCCGATCATGGTTGTGCACGGGCTCTGTACATCACCGGCCGCCACTCCTCGGCTTCCAGTGATCCAAAAACATATTTCTGTTGATGCAAAAAAATCCCAAATAGGGCTCAGAGGACTAGTGGTTATGCCACCTAGGTTTGCACAGCGATTTGTGTCGGTTAGGTTCAGTGTGTGTGCTGTTGTGCACGTTTCCCCAAAGAAAAAAGCAGTGAAAGTACCACTTCATCGGTATAGACGAAGGAAATAATTTTTCTTTGGCTCTCTACGTCACCCATTCTCATGACGGAGGCCTAAATGTGGACGTCCAGGCCTTTGCGCAACGTTTCGGACTCTCTAGTCCTTCTTCAGGCGAGCTCTGGACACAAAATGGCTGGAATACTTCACAGCAGCCATGTGCTGTTTCTAAGTGGGCGTGTCCCCACACACACACACACACCAAATCACTCAATATCACGTATATTGTGTTTAAAAAATAAATAAGCTGTTTTAAGCTGTTGTTCTTACTCTTTTAAGTGTATTTAATATTTTTGCATCCCCAGCAAATGTCCTCAGAGTCCCCGGTCACCAAGGAGAGGTCCATAGCTGCAGGCGCTGGCTTCGGTTAGGGAGTAAAAAATCCAATGATCAGACCAGAGTCCGATCATGGTTGTGCACGGGCTCTGTACATCACCGGCCGCCACTCCTCGGCTTCCAGTGATCCAAAAACATATTTCTGTTGATGCAAAAAAATCCCAAATAGGGCTCAGAGGACTAGTGGTTATGCCACCTAGGTTTGCACAGCGATTTGTGTCGGTTAGGTTCAGTGTGTGTGCTGTTGTGCACGTTTCCCCAAAGAAAAAAGCAGTGAAAGTACCACTTCATCGGTATAGACGAAGGAAATAATTTTTCTTTGGCTCTCTACGTCACCCATTCTCATGACGGAGGCCTAAATGTGGACGTCCAGGCCTTTGCGCAACGTTTCGGACTCTCTAGTCCTTCTTCAGGCGAGCTCTGGACACAAAATGGCTGGAATACTTCACAGCAGCCATGTGCTGTTTCTAAGTGGGCGTGTCCCCACACACACACACACACCAAATCACTCAATATCACGTATATTGTGTTTAAAAAATAAATAAGCTGTTTTAAGCTGTTGTTCTTACTCTTTTAAGTGTATTTAATATTTTTGCATCCCCAGAAAATGTCCTCAGAGTCCCCGGTCACCAAGGAGAGGTCCATAGCTGCAGGCGCTGGCTTCGGTTAGGGAGTAAAAAATCCAATGATCAGACCAGAGTCCGATCATGGTTGTGCACGGGCTCTGTACATCACCGGCCGCCACTCCTCGGCTTCCAGTGATCCAAAAACATATTTCTGTTGATGCAAAAAAATCCCAAATAGGGCTCAGAGGACTAGTGGTTATGCCACCTAGGTTTGCACAGCGATTTGTGTCGGTTAGGTTCAGTGTGTGTGCTGTTGTGCACGTTTCCCCAAAGAAAAAAGCAGTGAAAGTACCACTTCATCGGTATAGACGAAGGAAATAATTTTTCTTTGGCTCTCTACGTCACCCATTCTCATGACGGAGGCCTAAATGTGGACGTCCAGGCCTTTGCGCAACGTTTCGGACTCTCTAGTCCTTCTTCAGGCGAGCTCTGGACACAAAATGGCTGGAATACTTCACAGCAGCCATGTGCTGTTTCTAAGTGGGCGTGTCCCCACACACACACACACACCAAATCACTCAATATCACGTATATTGTGTTTAAAAAATAAATAAGCTGTTTTAAGCTGTTGTTCTTACTCTTTTAAGTGTATTTAATATTTTTGCATCCCCAGAAAATGTCCTCAGAGTCCCCGGTCACCAAGGAGAGGTCCATAGCTGCAGGCGCTGGCTTCGGTTAGGGAGTAAAAAATCCAATGATCAGACCAGAGTCCGATCATGGTTGTGCACGGGCTCTGTACATCACCGGCCGCCACTCCTCGGCTTCCAGTGATCCAAAAACATATTTCTGTTGATGCAAAAAAATCCCAAATAGGGCTCAGAGGACTAGTGGTTATGCCACCTAGGTTTGCACAGCGATTTGTGTCGGTTAGGTTCAGTGTGTGTGCTGTTGTGCACGTTTCCCCAAAGAAAAAAGCAGTGAAAGTACCACTTCATCGGTATAGACGAAGGAAATAATTTTTCTTTGGCTCTCTACGTCACCCATTCTCATGACGGAGGCCTAAATGTGGACGTCCAGGCCTTTGCGCAACGTTTCGGACTCTCTAGTCCTTCTTCAGGCGAGCTCTGGACACAAAATGGCTGGAATACTTCACAGCAGCCATGTGCTGTTTCTAAGTGGGCGTGTCCCCACACACACACACACACCAAATCACTCAATATCACGTATATTGTGTTTAAAAAATAAATAAGCTGTTTTAAGCTGTTGTTCTTACTCTTTTAAGTGTATTTAATATTTTTGCATCCCCAGAAAATGTCCTCAGAGTCCCCGGTCACCAAGGAGAGGTCCATAGCTGCAGGCGCTGGCTTCGGTTAGGGAGTAAAAAATCCAATGATCAGACCAGAGTCCGATCATGGTTGTGCACGGGCTCTGTACATCACCGGCCGCCACTCCTCGGCTTCCAGTGATCCAAAAACATATTTCTGTTGATGCAAAAAAATCCCAAATAGGGCTCAGAGGACTAGTGGTTATGCCACCTAGGTTTGCACAGCGATTTGTGTCGGTTAGGTTCAGTGTGTGTGCTGTTGTGCACGTTTCCCCAAAGAAAAAAGCAGTGAAAGTACCACTTCATCGGTATAGACGAAGGAAATAATTTTTCTTTGGCTCTCTACGTCACCCATTCTCATGACGGAGGCCTAAATGTGGACGTCCAGGCCTTTGCGCAACGTTTCGGACTCTCTAGTCCTTCTTCAGGCGAGCTCTGGACACAAAATGGCTGGAATACTTCACAGCAGCCATGTGCTGTTTCTAAGTGGGCGTGTCCCCACACACACACACACACCAAATCACTCAATATCACGTATATTGTGTTTAAAAAATAAATAAGCTGTTTTAAGCTGTTGTTCTTACTCTTTTAAGTGTATTTAATATTTTTGCATCCCCAGAAAATGTCCTCAGAGTCCCCGGTCACCAAGGAGAGGTCCATAGCTGCAGGCGCTGGCTTCGGTTAGGGAGTAAAAAATCCAATGATCAGACCAGAGTCCGATCATGGTTGTGCACGGGCTCTGTACATCACCGGCCGCCACTCCTCGGCTTCCAGTGATCCAAAAACATATTTCTGTTGATGCAAAAAAATCCCAAATAGGGCTCAGAGGACTAGTGGTTATGCCACCTAGGTTTGCACAGCGATTTGTGTCGGTTAGGTTCAGTGTGTGTGCTGTTGTGCACGTTTCCCCAAAGAAAAAAGCAGTGAAAGTACCACTTCATCGGTATAGACGAAGGAAATAATTTTTCTTTGGCTCTCTACGTCACCCATTCTCATGACGGAGGCCTAAATGTGGACGTCCAGGCCTTTGCGCAACGTTTCGGACTCTCTAGTCCTTCTTCAGGCGAGCTCTGGACACAAAATGGCTGGAATACTTCACAGCAGCCATGTGCTGTTTCTAAGTGGGCGTGTCCCCACACACACACACACACCAAATCACTCAATATCACGTATATTGTGTTTAAAAAATAAATAAGCTGTTTTAAGCTGTTGTTCTTACTCTTTTAAGTGTATTTAATATTTTTGCATCCCCAGAAAATGTCCTCAGAGTCCCCGGTCACCAAGGAGAGGTCCATAGCTGCAGGCGCTGGCTTCGGTTAGGGAGTAAAAAATCCAATGATCAGACCAGAGTCCGATCATGGTTGTGCACGGGCTCTGTACATCACCGGCCGCCACTCCTCGGCTTCCAGTGATCCAAAAACATATTTCTGTTGATGCAAAAAAATCCCAAATAGGGCTCAGAGGACTAGTGGTTATGCCACCTAGGTTTGCACAGCGATTTGTGTCGGTTAGGTTCAGTGTGTGTGCTGTTGTGCACGTTTCCCCAAAGAAAAAAGCAGTTAGGTTAGGGTTAGGATTAGAAAGAATCCAAGAGCTGAAGCAGCGTCCAGCTCTGGTGATGCACAGTCCTTCATACTCCTTCTGGCCGCTCTCCCGCCTCGCCGAGGCCCGCCCCCACGGCCTAGGCCCATCACCCACCACCAATATATTTGGTCTTTCTATTGTACCACAGACCGTGAGATTTTTAAATGTTTTAACGAGTATTATTTTTAATTATAAGTGTTATTTATGAAGGTTTATATAGGTGTTATTTATTAATCAGACATTTCCGCTGAGGGTTAGTTTTTAGGTATTTATTAATACTTATGGATGATACTTCTCAATGTAATTTATTAGGGGTGGAAAGGGTAGGTTTAGGGATGGTGGGGTTGTGTCCATAAGGGGTGAAATGGGTAGGTTTTAGTGTGTCTGAGGGGTGGAAAGGGTAGGTTTAGGGATGGTGGGGTTGTGTCCATAAGGGGTGAAATGGGTAGGTTTTAGTGTGTCTGAGGGGTGGAAAGGGTAGGTTTAGGGATGGTGTGGTTGTGTCCATAAGGGGTGAAATGGGTAGGTTTTAGGAATGGTAGGGGTATATATGTATATATAATCTATAATGTAGGCATATAAATTATAATATATGAAAAATGTCACTGTCTTGGAAGGACAGGAATACAATCTCCTCAATGGTTCACACCCATCTCCTAGGCCTCATTCAGTCCTTTGGGATACAGAGTGTTGAGTCTGTTTATCCAAAGTCCTTCTGCTCTCAATCTGTCCCGTAGACTCCACAAGGGGTTGGTTTGTAGTATGGTTGCTCTAAGAGACGAGAGGCCATGTAATAGGAAATGTTGGATCAAAAACCTGCGTTTGTGGATTTTATGGATGATGTTATGAGTGTGCTGGTATATTCTCGTTCTCACCTCATTCTTAGTCTGTCCGACATACTGTTTTTTGCACTTTGTGCAGAAAATTAAGTAGACACAATTAGGGGTGTCTGGAGAGAGAGTTCTGTCGACTTGATAAATTTGCTTCGTGGTTACATTTTTTATCCATTTCAGAGCAAGATAGTACTTGCACGGTCTTTGTTTCCCGATTGTTCCTTTACTCTTAACTTTACTTTGTACTAGAATATCTAATAAGTTTGTGTTCCTCTTGTATGCTGCAATTGGTTTATGTCTTTGTAGAATCTCTGTGTCTTCTAAAAATTTGGAGAAATTTTGTTTGATGGTTGAATTGAGTTGCTTGCTCTGGAATGAATAAAAAGCCACTAAGGGAACTTTTTTTGTTGTTGTTTCATCAGTTTGAGTTGGCAGTTTGGGGTCGTTGATGGATTTAAGGAAGTTTCTGAGGACTGATCTTAAAAATCCTCTACCGTATCCTCTGTCTTTCAGTGCTTTAAAGAGTACCTTTGTGGCTTTTATAAACTCGTTCTCTTCCGAGCAGATTCGGTGGAATCTTAAAAGCTGGGATTTAAGTATCCCTCTAAAAGTATGCCCGGGATGAAAACTGCTTTTATGTAGAAGGCAATGAGTGTCCGTCTCTTTAAAGTAAACACGGTAGTCCAGTTTGTTGTTTTCCTCAAATTGGGTGCCTTTATACGTGACTACATCCAAAAAGTTAACTTCCCTACTGTTCAACTCATACTTCACCGTAATTGATGTCTGATGTGCGTTTAGATGCTCAATAAATTTAATAAACTCTTCTCTCGAATGCTCCCAGACGCCCCAAATGTCGTCTAAAAATCTGTAATAGGCGAATGGTTTCACAGTGGCCGTCGCCAGCGCGGTCTCCTCCCAGTGCGCCATGAAGATGTTGGCGTACGAGGGTGCGAATTTCTTACCCATGGCAGTACCCTTGGTTTGGAGGAAAAATTTAGAATCGAACTCGAAGTCATTTTTGGTCAAATTAATCTCTAATAGTTTCAAGATGTACTCATCGGGTCTACAGCCATGGGGAAATTTATTCATGCAACCCCGTACGGCCGACAATCCTGCTTCTGTCTCGATGTTTGTATAGAGACTGTCAACATCGATCGTGAAGAGCAGGGCGTCAGTGGGAATCCTCAGGTCTTTTGTCTTTTCAATAAAGTCGTACGTGTCTCTCAAATAGCTCGGATGCTTTTGTGAAATAGTGTTCAAATGGTACTCGATGAATTCTGCGGTATTGTACGTCTCGCTATTACAATCCGATACAATGGGCCTACCGGGTGGCACTTTACCCGGCAGGCTCCATTTTTTTCTGTCTTTATGGATCTTTGGTAAAAGATAAAATCTGCGTGCCCTTGGCACGGCAGGGCCTGAGAGGTATTCCCACTGCTTTCTGCTGATGATCTTTCTATCATACATCTCCTCAAGTATCTCTTCCACCTCAACTTTAGTTTGTGGGTAGATAGGTTCATCGAGAGGAATATAATGATCTGTATTCTCTAACTGCTTCATTCCCTCCCACAAGTAATCTTTTCTATCTAAAAGTACTACAGCGTTGCCTTTATCGGCTGGCTTAATGACGATATCCGTATTGCTTTTGAGGAGATTGAGGGCCCTTTCTTCCCCTCGGGTCAGGTTGGGTTCCTCTCTACAGTTCCAGTGCAGATGTCGAAACGCATGTAGGTCAGCATCAATGATCTTATGGACCTGTGTAGGGAGTCTGGAGAGAGGAGGTGTCCAGTCCGACCCGAGGGTGAAGGGGGTCTTTTCCTTTGTCCTTTTCTTTTTCTCAAAGAAGGCCTCTAACTTGATCCTTCTGTGATATTTTTGTAAGTCTTTTAGTAACTCAATCTTTAATGTTTTCTGATTTCTAGGTGCTGGTACGAATGACAGACCTTTCAATAAAAGTGATTCTTGTGATTTTGTGAGATGGAACGAAGCAGTCAGATTGACTATGAGTTTCTCGGTGCCATTTATTTGCCTGATGGACCTGGCCAGTTTAACTGGTGTGCCCAGTGTTCCAGGATCGCCTTGGCGGTCTCTGTGGTCCAGTGGATTAAATCCTGCTCCACTTTGAACCCGTCGTGTGGAAGTTTTTCTATGTACATTAATGTTTCTCTTATGTACTCGTTTACTCCATCTAGATGCATTCTCTCTTCCCACACTAATCGTTCTGAGTAATTGATGACAGGGAAATACAGCCGAGCGTTAGGCAATCTGTTTCTCGCCATCTTATACGTCCGCTGTATTTCCTTGGTGGTATTCTGCACACACCTTTGTGTTCTGTTGTTTATCCCGAAGGAGAATATGACCATCTCAGGCTGTACTGTTATAGTTGCCTTCTCGATCAGGTTCCCCGCATGCTGGAACTTAGCTCCTGGGAAACTGTCTATTTGTAGGTCTACGTAATTGAAATTTCTCATTTTAGACACATTGGAGTCCCCAATTATTACGTACTTCTTTTTAAAGGTTAGACTCCAGTCTTGGTTTTTCCTAGTTGTATTTATGTGTCTATTCACTGCGTTCACAGACCCGGATCTCTCCTGTTCCTCAGGGAGGGCTCGATTCAGCATGCGGGTAACCTGATTCTCTCCCTCCGAGTCGGTCTCACTCCTTTCCTCTAACACTCTCTGTCCTTCTTTTAAAAAACGCGAGAGTGCTGAGCAAGAGATCGGGGCCCCCTCAGACTCCTCCGAGTCTTCAGAAAAGAGGAAAGGTGAAGCCGCGAGCCTGGTGAGAAACGGCTTTGAGATCAGTGGCCTGTCATCTGTGTTCTTTCTCTTCTCTGTATGTTTCTGGGGGGTTACATTATCATCTATCTCGATCACGCCCTCGTTCTGATTCAAGACTCTTTCTAGTCTCCCTGCATTAGAGTTAACCGCCCTATCCTCAACCACCGTTTCCTGTTCAGGCTCATTCCCTGTTTCTAGTTCCACCAACACCCCAGTGGCACCCCTTCTGAGAGCTCTCTGCTCCAGGGGCTCTTGGTGTCTGGCGGGTGTGGATGTAGGCGTGAGTGGTCGAGGCTCTCCAGGAAGGTTCTCTTCCGCATCGAACGACCATTCACCCCTCCTGGTAGGGTCCGGTACGTTCAACGGTGAGGTCTGTGCGTCCACAGCGATCCTCTCCTGTCCCGTTGTCTGTTGTACCACTGTCTCTGTTTGTCTATTAGTGTCTGTATGTGTTTGTGCTTCAGTGTTCATTCGTACAATACAGAGGGCCTCCGCTTTTTCAAGCACCTCTTCGTTCAGTCTCTCACGGAAGTTCTTTCTCGCCCAGTTTGAGGCCACCTCAAACGCTCGTCTCCAATCTGCTTGATTGGTTCTTTCTTCTAGTTCTGACAGGACCTCGTGTATGTGGGCCTCGTAGTGTTCCTCTAAAATTAGCTGGGTATTATGCAGCCAGTTTCTGGCGTTACCTTCTAACAGCTCCTCTGTTTTTTTGGAGGGGGCAGCTGGTTTAATGGTATCGATCAAGAACTGTGTCATTTTTCGGAACCCAGTAGGTGTGTTATCTTTGATTTTGGTCGTTACATTCTGCAGATGGTGCACCGCACGTATTAGCTCATACATTAGTTTCATGGTGAGCTTTAACCTGGGTGAGGGAGGTGAATAATCAGGGTTTCTATTCATATTAGGGTCTTTCTGACGCCCTCCCCACCAGTTGTTTCTGGGGAGGAAGCGGTTCCCTCTATCCCTTTGTATGTGGTATGTGTTGTGTGAATCTTCATTGTAAGTCATGTTAGTATTTATGTCTCTTTGTCTCCTGTTCCCAGTGGCCATTGGTGCTCTGGGTACTCCGGCCGTTGGTCGAGCAGAGTTATAGTAGACATCACTGTCGGTGTCCGCACTGTATCTCTGCTGATTGTTAAACCTGTTGAGACTGCTTCTTTTAAAATTCTCAGAGATATTTCTGTCAAATCTAGATGAAGCTCTCTCCTGTTGCGGATGCTCAGGCTCCATCAAAATGCCAACTGTGTTTTTATTTTTGTTACGACCCTTTCTGTTTTTTTTATTTTTATTTTTTGTCTGATTTAGTTGAAGCACCAACTGGTCCGGCCTCCTCAGCATTGTGTCTCTTTCATCAAACTGATCATAGATCTCGTCTCTATAATCATCTTCAGGAAAGATCTGTGATGATTCTCGTGGTCTACTAGTCGTTCTGTTTTTATTGTTATATCTGAGGTCACGGTTGGTGTTTATAGGGTCAGGTTCAGTGTATCTGTTGTCACGTCCGGTATAAGTGTTGTCATATTCGGTAGATTTGTCATATCTGGTGTTTATTTCTTTTTGAACAAAGTCAAAGATTGTGGGCAGGCGGCGTCCGCCCCTGCCCGTGTTTCTAGACCCCCTGTGTGGTAGAGTGGTCTGTGTACGCGTGTTAAAGAGAGTCCTCCCACGATGGGCATTCTGCTGGAAATCCCTATATCCAGGGTCCCTATTCTCCCACCGTCCTGGACGTCGGGGATTGTTCTCTCTTTGTTGTGCTACATAGGAGTTAGAGTAAAACTCCCTTCCCCTAAAAGCTGGAGGATTATTGAATCGGATACGTGTGCGAGGCGTCTCACCCCTCTGTCCGTACCCCCGATACTCATACATCTCCGCTTTGTGAAAGGTAGGAAGTCAGTAAGAAATGAGAAATAGAAATAAAA
>NC_136750.1:5000-130000 GCF_936440315.1 Barbus barbus
GTTTTAAAAAAATCATGTGTTTCAGATGGACATTTTCATAAATCATGTACTGGAGCAAAACCCAGACCGGATTTTCAGGACGACCGGATTCTACGGTATTCTGGATTGCAGGAAAACCCGGACCGGATTCTGCGGACGATCGGAATTGGACTTTGTTTTAATTTTTTTTTAAGCCCTAACCCTGTTTCAGATGGACATTTTCATAAATCGTTGTCATAAACCATATATTTCAGATGGAAATTGTTTTCAAAACTCATGTGTTTCAGATGGACATTTTCATGAATCATGTATTTCAGATGGAATTTATTTTTAAATCATATATTTTAGATGGACATTTTCATAAATCATGTATTTCAGATGGAATTTTTTTTTTTAAATCGTGTTTCAGATGGACATTTTCATAAATCATGTATTTCACATTGGAAATTGTTTTAAAAAAATCATGTGTTTCAGATGGACATTTTCATAAATCATGTACTGGAGCAAAACCCAGACCGGATTTTCAGGACGACCGGATTCTACGGTATTCTGGATTGCAGGAAAACCCGGACCGGATTCTGCGGACGATCGGAATTGGACTTTGTTTTAATTTTTTTTTAAGCCCTAACCCTGTTTCAGATGGACATTTTCATAAATCGTTGTCATAAACCATATATTTCAGATGGAAATTGTTTTCAAAACTCATGTGTTTCAGATGGACATTTTCATGAATCATGTATTTCAGATGGAATTTATTTTTAAATCATATATTTTAGATGGACATTTTCATAAATCATGTATTTCAGATGGAATTTTTTTTTTTAAATCATGTGTTTCAGATGGACATTTTCATAAATCATGTATTTCACATTGGAAATTGTTTGAAAAAATCATGTATTTCAGAAGGAAATAATTTTCAAAAATCATGTATTTCAAATTTAAATTGTTTTAAAAAATCATGTGTTTCAGATGGACATTTTCATAAATCATGTATTGGAGCAAAACCTGGACCGGATACTCAGGATGACCGGATTCTTCGGTCTCCTGGATTGGAGCAAAACCCGGACCGGATTCTCAGGACGACCGGATTCTGCGGTGTCCTGGATTGGAGCAAAACCCGGACCGGATTCTCAGGACGACTGGATTCTGCGGTATCCTGGATTGGAGCAAAACCCGGACCGGATTCTGAGGATGACTGGAATTGGACTTTTTTTTTTTTTTTTTTTTTTTTTAAGCCCTAACTCTGTTTCAGATGGACATTTTCATAAATCGTTGTCATAAACCATATATTTCAGATGGAAATTGTTTTCAAAAATCATGTGTTTCAGATGGACATTTTCATAAATCATGTATTTCACATTGGAAATTGTTTTAAAAAAATCATGTGTTTCAGATGGACATTTTCATAAATCATGTACTGGAGCAAAACCCAGACCGGATTTTCAGGACGACCGGATTCTACGGTATTCTGGATTGCAGGAAAACCCGGACCGGATTCTGCGGACGATCGGAATTGGACTTTGTTTTAATTTTTTTTTAAGCCCTAACCCTGTTTCAGATGGACATTTTCATAAATCGTTGTCATAAACCATATATTTCAGATGGAAATTGTTTTCAAAAATCATGTGTTTCAGATGGACATTTTCATGAATCATGTATTTCAGATGGAATTTTTTTTTTAAATCATATATTTTAGATGGACATTTTCATAAATCATGTATTTCAGATGGAATTTTTTTTTAAATCATGTGTTTCAGATGGACATTTTCATAAATCATGTATTTCAAATTGAAATTGTTTAAAAAAATCATGTGTTTCAGATGGACATTTTCATAAATCATGTATTGGAGCAAAACCCGGACCGGATTCTCAGGACGACCGGATTCTGCGGTATCATGGATTGGAGCAAAACCCGGACCGGATTCTCAGGACGACCGGATTCTGCGGTATCCTGGATTGGAGCAAAACCCGGACCGGATTCCTTGGAAAACCGGATTCGGCGGTATCCTGGATTGGAGCAAAACCCGGACCGGATTCCGAGAAAAAAACGGATTCTGCGGTCTCCTGGATTGGAGCAAAACCCGGACCGGATTCTCAGGACGACCGGATTCTGCGGTATCCTGGATTGGAGCAAAACCCGGACCGGATTCTCAGGACGACCGGATTCTGCGGTATCCTGGATTGGAGCAAAACCCGGACCGAATTCTCAGGACGACTGGATTCTGCGGTATCCTGGATTGGAGCAAAACCCGGACCGGATTCTCAGGACGACCGGATTCTGAGGTATCCTGGATTGGAGCAAAACCCGGACCGGATTCTGAGGACGACTGGAATTGGACTTTTTTTTTTTTTTTTTTTTTTAAGCCCTAAATCTGTTTCAGATGGACATTTTCATAAATCGTTGTCATAAACCATATATTTCAGATGGAAATTGTTTTCAAAAATCATGTTTTTCAGATGGACATTTTCATGAATCATGTATTTCAGATGGAATTTTTTTTTTAAATCATGTGTTTCAGATGGACATTTTCATAAATCATGTATTTCACATTGGAAATTGTTTTAAAAAAATCATGTGTTTCAGATGGACATTTTCATAAATCATGTACTGGAGCAAAACCCAGACCGGATTTTCAGGACGACCGGATTCTACGGTATTCTGGATTGCAGGAAAACCCGGACCGGATTCTGCGGACGATCGGAATTGGACTTTGTTTTAATTTTTTTTTAAGCCCTAACCCTGTTTCAGATGGACATTTTCATAAATCGTTGTCATAAACCATATATTTCAGATGGAAATTGTTTTCAAAACTCATGTGTTTCAGATGGACATTTTCATGAATCATGTATTTCAGATGGAATTTATTTTTAAATCATATATTTTAGATGGACATTTTCATAAATCATGTATTTCAGATGGAATTTTTTTTTTTAAATCATGTGTTTCAGATGGACATTTTCATAAATCATGTATTTCACATTGGAAATTGTTTTAAAAAAATCATGTGTTTCAGATGGACATTTTCATAAATCATGTACTGGAGCAAAACCCAGACCGGATTTTCAGGACGACCGGATTCTACGGTATTCTGGATTGCAGGAAAACCCGGACCGGATTCTGCGGACGATCGGAATTGGACTTTGTTTTAATTTTTTTTTAAGCCCTAACCCTGTTTCAGATGGACATTTTCATAAATCGTTGTCATAAACCATATATTTCAGATGGAAATTGTTTTCAAAACTCATGTGTTTCAGATGGACATTTTCATGAATCATGTATTTCAGATGGAATTTATTTTTAAATCATATATTTTAGATGGACATTTTCATAAATCATGTATTTCAGATGGAATTTTTTTTTTTAAATCATGTGTTTCAGATGGACATTTTCATAAATCATGTATTTCACATTGGAAATTGTTTGAAAAAATCATGTATTTCAGAAGGAAATAATTTTCAAAAATCATGTATTTCAAATTTAAATTGTTTTAAAAAATCATGTGTTTCAGATGGACATTTTCATAAATCATGTATTGGAGCAAAACCTGGACCGGATACTCAGGATGACCGGATTCTTCGGTCTCCTGGATTGGAGCAAAACCCGGACCGGATTCTCAGGACGGCCGGATTCTGCGGTATCCTGGATTGGAGCAAAACCCGGACCGGATTCTCAGGACGACTGGATTCTGCGGTATCCTGGATTGGAGCAAAACCCGGACCGGATTCTGAGGATGACTGGAATTGGACTTTTTTTTTTTTTTTTTTTTTTTTTTAAGCCCTAACTCTGTTTCAGATGGACATTTTCATAAATCGTTGTCATAAACCATATATTTCAGATGGAAATTGTTTTCAAAAATCATGTGTTTCAGATGGACATTTTCATTAATCATTTATTTCAGATGGAATTTTTTTTTTAAATCGTGTTTTCCATGGACATTTTCATAAATCATGTATTTCACATTGGAAATTGTTTTAAAAAATCATGTGTTTCAGATGGACATTTTCATAAATCATGTACTGGAGCAAAACCCAGACCGGATTTTCAGGACGACCGGATTCTGCGGTATTCTGGATTGCAGGAAAACCCGGACCGGATTCTGCGGACGATCGCAATTGGACTTTGTTTTAATTTTTTTTTAAGCCCTAACCCTGTTTCAGATGGACATTTTCATAAATCGTTGTCATAAGCCATATATTTCTGATGGAAATTGTTTTCAAAAATCATGTGTTTCAGATGGACATTTTCATGAATCATGTATTTCAGATGGAATTTTTTTTTTAAATCATATATTTTAGATGGACATTTTCATAAATCATGTATTTTAGATGGATTTTTTCTTTTAAATCATGTGTTTCAGATGGACATTTTCATAAATCATGTATTTCACATAAAATTTTTTTTTAAAAAATCATGTATTTCAGAAGGAAATAATTCTCAAAAATCATGCATTTCACATTGAAATTGTTTTAAAAAATCATGACATGACATTTTCATAAATCATGTATTGGAGCAAAACCTGGACCGGATTCTCAGGACGACCGGATTCTTCGTCTCCTGGATCGGAGCAAAACCCCGACCGGATTCTGAGCACGACCGGATTCTGCGGTCTCCTGGATTTTAGCAAAACCCGGACCGGATTCCGAGGACGACCGGATTCTGTGGTCTCCTGGATTGGAGCAAAACCCGAACCGGAATCCGAAGAAGACCGGATTCTGCGGTATCCTGGATTGGAGCAAAACCTGGACTGGATTCCGAGGAAAACCGGACTCTGCGGTCTCCTGGATCGGAGCAAAACCCGGACCGGATTCCGAGGACGACCGGATTCTGCGGTATCCTGGATTGAAGCAAAACCCGGACCGGATTCCTAGGAAAACCGGATTCGACGGTATCCTGGATTGGAGCAAAACCCGGACCGGATTCCGAGAAAAACCGGATTCTGCGGTCTCCTGGATCGGAGCAAAACCCGGACCGGATTCCGAGGACGACCGGATTCTGCGGTATCCTGGATTGGAGCAAAACCCGGACCGGATTCCTAGGAAAACCGGATTCGGCGGTATCCTGGATTGGAGCAAAACCCGGACCGGATTCCGAGAAAAACCGGATTATGCGGTCTCCTGGATTGGAGCAAAACCCGGACCGGATTCTCAGGACGACCGGATTCTGCGGTATCCTGGATTGGAGCAAAACCCGGACCGGATTCTCAGGACGACCGGATTCTGCGGTATCCTGGATTGGAGCAAAACCCGGACCGGATTCCTAGGAAAACCGGATTCGGCGGTATCCTGGATTGGAGCAAAACCCGGACCGGATTCCGAGAAAAACCGGATTCTGCGGTCTCCTGGATTGGAGCAAAACCCGGACCGGATTCTCAGGACGACCGGATTCTGCGGTATCCTGGATTGGAGTAAAACCCGGACCGGATTCTCAGGACGACCGGATTCTGCGGTATCCTGGATTGGAGCAAAACCCGGACCGGATTCTCAGGACGACTGGATTCTGCGGTATCCTGGATTGGAGCAAAACCCGGACCGGATTCCGAGAAAAACCGGATTATGCGGTCTCCTGGATTGGAGCAAAACCCGGACCGGATTCTCAGGACGACCGGATTCTGCGGTATCCTGGATTGGAGCAAAACCCGGACCGGATTCTCAGGACGACCGGATTCTGCGGTATCCTGGATTGGAGCAAAACCCGGACCGGATTCCTAGGAAAACCGGATTCGGCGGTATCCTGGATTGGAGCAAAACCCGGACCGGATTCCGAGAAAAACCGGATTCTGCGGTCTCCTGGATTGGAGCAAAACCCGGACCGGATTCTCAGGACGACCGGATTCTGCGGTATCCTGGATTGGAGCAAAACCCGGACCGGATTCCTAGGAAAACCGGATTCGGCAGTATCCTGGATTGGAGCAAAACCCAGACCGGATTCCGAGAAAAACCGGATTCTGCGGTCTCCTGGATTGGAGCAAAACCCGGACCGGATTCTCAGGACGACCGGATTCTGCGGTATTCTGGATTGGAGCAAAACCCGGACCGGATTCTCAGGACGACTGGATTCTGCGGTATCCCGGATTGGAGCAAAACCCGGACCGGATTCTGAGGACGACTGGAATTGGACTTTTTTTTTTTTTTTTTTTTTTTTTAAGCCCTAACTCTGTTTCAGATGGACATTTTCATAAATCGTTGTCATAAACCATATATTTCAGATGGAAATTGTTTTCAAAAATCATGTTTTTCAGATGGACATTTTCATAAATCATGTATTTCACATTGGAAATTGTTTTAAAAAAATCATGTGTTTCAGATGGACATTTTCATAAATCATGTACTGGAGCAAAACCCAGACCGGATTTTCAGGACGACCGGATTCTACGGTATTCTGGATTGCAGGAAAACCCGGACCGGATTCTGCGGACGATCGGAATTGGACTTTGTTTTAATTTTTTTTTAAGCCCTAACCCTGTTTCAGATGGACATTTTCATAAATCGTTGTCATAAACCATATATTTCAGATGGAAATTGTTTTCAAAAATCATGTGTTTCAGATGGACATTTTCATGAATCATGTATTTCAGATGGAATTTTTTTTTTAAATCATATATTTTAGATGGACATTTTCATAAATCATGTATTTCAGATGGAATTTTTTTTTAAATCATGTGTTTCAGATGGACATTTTCATAAATCATGTATTTCAAATTGAAATTGTTTAAAAAAATCATGTGTTTCAGATGGACATTTTCATAAATCATGTATTGGAGCAAAACCCGGACCGGATTCTCAGGACGACCGGATTCTGCGGTATCATGGATTGGAGCAAAACCCGGACCGGATTCTCAGGACGACCGGATTCTGCGGTATCCTGGATTGGAGCAAAACCCGGACCGGATTCCGAGGAAAACCGGATTCTGCGGTATCCTGGATTGGAGCAAAACCCGGACCGGATTCCGAGAAAAACCGGATTCTGCGGTCTCCTGGATTGGAGCAAAACCCGGACCGGATTCTCAGGACGACCGGATTCTGCGGTATCCTGGATTGGAGCAAAACCCGGACCGCATTCTCAGGACGACTGGATTCTGCGGTATCCTGGATTGGAGCAAAACCCGGACCGGATTCTCAGGACGACCGGATTCTGCGGTATCCTGGATTGGAGCAAAATCCGGACCGGATTCTCAGGACGAATGGATTCTGCGGTATCCTGGATTGGAGCAAAACCCGGACCGGATTCTCAGGACGACCGGATTCTGAGGTATCCTGGATTGGAGCAAAACCCGGACCGGATTCTGAGTACGACTAGAATTTGACTTTTTTTTTTTTTTTTTTTTTTTTTAATCCCTAACTCTGTTTCAGATGGACATTTTCATAAATCGTTGTCATAAACCATATTTTTCAGATGGAAATTGTTTTCAAAAATCATGTGTTTCAGATGGACATTTTCATTAATCATTTATTTCAGATGGAATTTTTTTTTTAAATCATGTGTTTTACATGGACATTTTCATAAATCATGTATTTCACATTGGAAATTGTTTTAAAAAATCATGTGTTTCAGATGGACATTTTCATAAATCATGTACTGGAGCAAAACCCAGACCGGATTTTCAGGACGACCGGATTCTGCGGTATTCTGGATTGCAGGAAAACCCGGACCGGATTCTGCGGACGATCGGAATTGGACTTTGTTTTAATTTTTTTTAAGCCCTAACCCTGTTTCAGATGGACATTTTCATAAATCGTTGTCATAAACCATATATTTCTGATGGAAATTGTTTTCAAAAATCATGTGTTTCAGATGGACATTTTCATGAATCATGTATTTCAGATGGAATTTTTTTTTTAAATCGTGTTTTAGATGGACATTTTCATGAATCATGTATTTCAGATGGAATTTTTTTTTTAAATCATATATTTTAGATGGACATTTTCATAAATCATGTATTTCACATTAAAAAAAATTTTTAAAAATCATGTATTTCAGAAGGAAATAATTCTCAAAAATCATGTATTTCAAATTGAAATTGTTTTAAAAAATCATGTGTTTCAGAAGGACATTTTCATAAATCATGTATTGGAGCAAAACCCGGACCGGATTCTCAGGACGACCGGATTCTGCGGTATCATGGATTGGAGCAAAACCCGGACCGGATTCTCAGGACGACCGGATTCTGCGGTATCCTGGATTGGAGCAAAACCCGGACCGGATTCCGAGGAAAACCGGATTCTGCGGTATCCTGGATTGGAGCAAAACCCGGACCGGATTCCGAGAAAAACCGGATTCTGCGGTCTCCTGGATTGGAGCAAAACCCGGACCGGATTCTCAGGACGACCGGATTCTGCGGTATCCTGGATTGGAGCAAAACCCGGACCGCATTCTCAGGACGACCGGATTCTGCGGTATCCTGGATTGGAGCAAAACCCGGACCGGATTCTCAGGACGACCGGATTCTGCGGTATCCTGGATTGGAGCAAAATCCGGACCGGATTCTCAGGACGAATGGATTCTGCGGTATCCTGGATTGGAGCAAAACCCGGACCGGATTCTCAGGACGACCGGATTCTGAGGTATCCTGGATTGGAGCAAAACCCGGACCGGATTCTGAGTACGACTAGAATTTGACTTTTTTTTTTTTTTTTTTTTTTTTTAATCCCTAACTCTGTTTCAGATGGACATTTTCATAAATCGTTGTCATAAACCATATTTTTCAGATGGAAATTGTTTTCAAAAATCATGTGTTTCAGATGGACATTTTCATTAATCATTTATTTCAGATGGAATTTTTTTTTTAAATCATGTGTTTTACATGGACATTTTCATAAATCATGTATTTCACATTGGAAATTGTTTTAAAAAATCATGTGTTTCAGATGGACATTTTCATAAATCATGTACTGGAGCAAAACCCAGACCGGATTTTCAGGACGACCGGATTCTGCGGTATTCTGGATTGCAGGAAAACCCGGACCGGATTCTGCGGACGATCGGAATTGGACTTTGTTTTAATTTTTTTTAAGCCCTAACCCTGTTTCAGATGGACATTTTCATAAATCGTTGTCATAAACCATATATTTCTGATGGAAATTGTTTTCAAAAATCATGTGTTTCAGATGGACATTTTCATGAATCATGTATTTCAGATGGAATTTTTTTTTTAAATCGTGTTTTAGATGGACATTTTCATGAATCATGTATTTCAGATGGAATTTTTTTTTTAAATCATATATTTTAGATGGACATTTTCATAAATCATGTATTTCACATTAAAAAATTTTTTTAAAAATCATGTATTTCAGAAGGAAATAATTCTCAAAAATCATGTATTTCAAATTGAAATTGTTTTAAAAAATCATGTGTTTCAGAAGGACATTTTCATAAATCATGTATTGGAGCAAAACCCGGACCGGATTCTCAGGACGACCGGATTCTGCGGTATCATGGATTGGAGCAAAACCCGGACCGGATTCTCAGGACGACCGGATTCTGCGGTATCCTGGATTGGAGCAAAACCCGGACCGGATTCTCAGGACGACCGGATTCTGCGGTATCCTGGATTGGAGCAAAACCCGGACCGGATTCCGAGGAAAACCGGATTCTGCGGTATCCTGGATTGGAGCAAAACCCGGACCGGATTCCGAGAAAAACCGGATTCTGCGGTCTCCTGGATTGGAGCAAAACCCGGACCGGATTCTCAGGACGACCGGATTCTGCGGTATCCTGGATTGGAGCAAAACCCGGACCGCATTCTCAGGACGACCGGATTCTGCGGTATCCTGGATTGGAGCAAAACCCGGACCGGATTCTCAGGACGACCGGATTCTGCGGTATCCTGGATTGGAGCAAAATCCGGACCGGATTCTCAGGACGAATGGATTCTGCGGTATCCTGGATTGGAGCAAAACCCGGACCGGATTCTCAGGACGACCGGATTCTGAGGTATCCTGGATTGGAGCAAAACCCGGACCGGATTCTGAGTACGACTAGAATTTGACTTTTTTTTTTTTTTTTTTTTTTTTTTAATCCCTAACTCTGTTTCAGATGGACATTTTCATAAATCGTTGTCATAAACCATATTTTTCAGATGGAAATTGTTTTCAAAAATCATGTGTTTCAGATGGACATTTTCATTAATCATTTATTTCAGATGGAATTTTTTTTTTAAATCATGTGTTTTACATGGACATTTTCATAAATCATGTATTTCACATTGGAAATTGTTTTAAAAAATCATGTGTTTCAGATGGACATTTTCATAAATCATGTACTGGAGCAAAACCCAGACCGGATTTTCAGGACGACCGGATTCTGCGGTATTCTGGATTGCAGGAAAACCCGGACCGGATTCTGCGGACGATCGGAATTGGACTTTGTTTTAATTTTTTTTAAGCCCTAACCCTGTTTCAGATGGACATTTTCATAAATCGTTGTCATAAACCATATATTTCTGATGGAAATTGTTTTCAAAAATCATGTGTTTCAGATGGACATTTTCATGAATCATGTATTTCAGATGGAATTTTTTTTTTAAATCGTGTTTTAGATGGACATTTTCATGAATCATGTATTTCAGATGGAATTTTTTTTTTAAATCATATATTTTAGATGGACATTTTCATAAATCATGTATTTCACATTAAAAAAAATTTTTAAAAATCATGTATTTCAGAAGGAAATAATTCTCAAAAATCATGTATTTCAAATTGAAATTGTTTTAAAAAATCATGTGTTTCAGAAGGACATTTTCATAAATCATGTATTGGAGCAAAACCTGGACCGGATTCTCAGGACGACCGGATTCTTCGTCTCCTGGATCGGAGCAAAACCCCGACCACATTCTGAGCACGACCGGATTCTGCCGTCTCCTGGATCGGAGCAAAACCCGGACCGGATTCCGAGAACGACCGGATTCTGCGGTCTCCTGGATCGGAGCAAAACCCTGACCGGATTCCGAGGACGACCGGATTCTGCGGTATCCTGGATTGGAGCAAAACCCGGACCGGATTACTAGGAAAACCGGATTCGGCGGTATCCTGGATTGGAGCAAAACCCGGACCGGATTCCGAGAAAAACCGGATTCTGCGGTCTCCTGGATTGGAGCAAAACCCGGACCGGATTCTCAGGACGACCGGATTCTGCGGTATCCTGGATTGGAGCAAAACCCGGACCGGATTCTCAGGACGACCGGATTCTGCGGTATCCTGGATTGGAGCAAAACCCGGACCGGATTCCTAGGAAAACCGGATTCGGCGGTATCCTGGATTGGAGCAAAACCCGGACCGGATTCCGAGAAAAACCGGATTCTGCGGTATCCTGGATTGGAGCAAAACCCGGACCGGATTCTCAGGACGACCGGATTCTGCGGTATCCTGGATTGGAGCAAAACCCGGACCGGATTCCTTGGAAAACCGGATTCGGCGGTCTCCTGGATTGGAGCAAAACCCGGACCGGATTCCTAGGAAAACCGGATTCGGCGGTATCCTGGATTGGAGCAAAACCCGGACCGGATTCCGAGAAAAACCGGATTCTGCGGTATCCTGGATTGGAGCAAAACCCGGACCGGATTCTCAGGACGACCGGATTCTGCGGTATCCTGGATTGGAGCAAAACCCGGACCGGATTCCTTGGAAAACCGGATTCGGCGGTATCCTGGATTGGAGCAAAACCCGGACCGGATTCCGAGAAAAAACGGATTCTGCGGTCTCCTGGATTGGAGCAAAACCCGGACCGGATTCTCAGGACGACCGGATTCTGCGGTATCCTGGATTGGAGCAAAACCCGGACCGGATTCTCAGGACGACCGGATTCTGCGGTATCCTGGATTGGAGCAAAACCCGGACCGAATTCTCAGGACGACTGGATTCTGCGGTATCCTGGATTGGAGCAAAACCCGGACCGGATTCTCAGGACGACCGGATTCTGAGGTATCCTGGATTGGAGCAAAACCCGGACCGGATTCTGAGGACGACTGGAATTGGACTTTTTTTTTTTTTTTTTTTTTTAAGCCCTAAATCTGTTTCAGATGGACATTTTCATAAATCGTTGTCATAAACCATATATTTCAGATGGAAATTGTTTTCAAAAATCATGTTTTTCAGATGGACATTTTCATGAATCATGTATTTCAGATGGAATTTTTTTTTTAAATCATGTGTTTCAGATGGACATTTTCATAAATCATGTATTTCACATTGGAAATTGTTTTAAAAAAATCATGTGTTTCAGATGGACATTTTCATAAATCATGTACTGGAGCAAAACCCAGACCGGATTTTCAGGACGACCGGATTCTGCGGTATCCTGGATTGAAGCAAAACCCGGACCGGATTCCTAGGAAAACCGGATTCGACGGTATCCTGGATTGGAGCAAAACCCGGACCGGATTCCGAGAAAAACCGGATTCTGCGGTCTCCTGGATCGGAGCAAAATCCGGACCGGATTCCGAGGACGACCGGATTCTGCGGTATCCTGGATTGGAGCAAAACCCGGACCGGATTCCTAGGAAAACCGGATTCGGCGGTATCCTGGATTGGAGCAAAACCCGGACCGGATTCCGAGAAAAACCGGATTCTGCGGTATCCTGGATTGGAGCAAAACCCGGACCGGATTCTCAGGACGACCGGATTCTGCGGTATCCTGGATTGGAGCAAAACCCGGACCGGATTCCGAGAAAAACCGGATTCTGCGGTCTCCTGGATCGGAGCAAAATCCGGACCGGATTCCGAGGACGACCGGATTCTGCGGTATCCTGGATTGGAGCAAAACCCGGACCGGATTCCTAGGAAAACCGGATTCGGCGGTATCCTGGATTGGAGCAAAACCCGGACCGGATTCCGAGAAAAACCGGATTCTGCGGTATCCTGGATTGGAGCAAAACCCGGACCGGATTCTCAGGACGACCGGATTCTGCGGTATCCTGGATTGGAGCAAAACCCGGACCGGATTCCTTGGAAAACCGGATTCGGCGGTATCCTGGATTGGAGCAAAACCCGGACCGGATTCCGAGAAAAAACGGATTCTGCGGTCTCCTGGATTGGAGCAAAACCCGGACCGGATTCTCAGGACGACCGGATTCTGCGGTATCCTGGATTGGAGCAAAACCCGGACCGGATTCTCAGGACGACCGGATTCTGCGGTATCCTGGATTGGAGCAAAACCCGGACCGAATTCTCAGGACGACTGGATTCTGCGGTATCCTGGATTGGAGCAAAACCCAGACCGGATTCTCAGGACGACCGGATTCTGAGGTATCCTGGATTGGAGCAAAACCCGGACCGGATTCTGAGGACGACTGGAATTGGACTTTTTTTTTTTTTTTTTTTTTTAAGCCCTAAATCTGTTTCAGATGGGCATTTTCATAAATCGTTGTCATAAACCATATATTTCAGATGGAAATTGTTTTCAAAAATCATGTTTTTCAGATGGACATTTTCATGAATCATGTATTTCAGATGGAATTTTTTTTTTAAATCATGTGTTTCAGATGGACATTTTCATAAATCATGTATTTCACATTGGAAATTGTTTTAAAAAAATCATGTGTTTCAGATGGACATTTTCATAAATCATGTACTGGAGCAAAACCCAGACCGGATTTTCAGGACGACCGGATTCGACGGTATTCTGGATTGCAGGAAAACCCGGACCGGATTCTGCGGACGATCGGAATTGGACTTTGTTTTAATTTTTTTTTAAGCCCTAACCCTGTTTCAGATGGACATTTTCATAAATCGTTGTCATAAACCATATATTTCAGATGGAAATTGTTTTCAAAACTCATGTGTTTCAGATGGACATTTTCATGAATCATGTATTTCAGATGGAATTTATTTTTAAATCATATATTTTAGATGGACATTTTCATAAATCATGTATTTCAGATGGAATTTTTTTTTTTAAATCATGTGTTTCAGATGGACATTTTCATAAATCATGTATTTCACATTGGAAATTGTTTTAAAAAAATCATGTGTTTCAGATGGACATTTTCATAAATCATGTACTGGAGCAAAACCCAGACCGGATTTTCAGGACGACCGGATTCTACGGTATTCTGGATTGCAGGAAAACCCGGACCGGATTCTGCGGACGATCGGAATTGGACTTTGTTTTAATTTTTTTTTAAGCCCTAACCCTGTTTCAGATGGACATTTTCATAAATCGTTGTCATAAACCATATATTTCAGATGGAAATTGTTTTCAAAACTCATGTGTTTCAGATGGACATTTTCATGAATCATGTATTTCAGATGGAATTTATTTTTAAATCATATATTTTAGATGGACATTTTCATAAATCATGTATTTCAGATGGAATTTTTTTTTTTAAATCATGTGTTTCAGATGGACATTTTCATAAATCATGTATTTCACATTGGAAATTGTTTGAAAAAATCATGTATTTCAGAAGGAAATAATTTTCAAAAATCATGTATTTCAAATTTAAATTGTTTTAAAAAATCATGTGTTTCAGATGGACATTTTCATAAATCATGTATTGGAGCAAAACCTGGACCGGATACTCAGGATGACCGGATTCTTCGGTCTCCTGGATTGGAGCAAAACCCCGACCAGATACTGAGCACGACCGGATTCTGCGGTCTCCTGGATTGGAGCAAAACCCGGACCGGAATCCAAAGAAGACCGGATTCTGCGGTATCCTGGATTGGAGCAAACCCCGGACCGGATCCCGAGGAAAACCGGATTCTGCGGTCTCCTGGATTGGAGGAAAACCCGGACCGGATTCTGAGGACGACCGGATTCTGCGGTATCCTGGATTGGAGCAAAACCCGGACCGAATTCCGAGGAAAACCGGATTCTGCGGTCTCCTGGATTGGAGCAAAACCCGGACCGGATTTTGAGGACGAACGGATTCTGCGGTATCCTGGATTGGAGCAAAACCCGGACCGGATTCTCAGGACGACCGCATTCTGCGGTATCCTGGATTGGAGCAAAACCCGGACCGGATTCTGAGGACGACCGGAATTGGACTTTTTTTTTTTTTTTAAGCCCAAACCATGTTTCAGATGGACATTTTCATAAATCGTTGTCATAAACCATATATTTCAGATGGAAATTGTTTTCAAAAATCATGTGTTTCAGATGGACATTTTCATGAATCATGTATTTCAGATGGAATTTTTTTTTTTTTAATCATATATTTTATATGGACATTTTCATAAATCATGTATTTCAGATGGAATTTTTTTTTTTAAATGTGTTTCAGGTGGACATTTTCATAAATCATTTATTTCACATTGGAAATTGCTTTAAAAAATCATGTGTTTCAGATGGACATTTTCATAAATCATGTACTGGAGCAAAACCCTGACCGGATTCTGCGGTCTCCTGGATTGGAGCAAAACCCGGACTGGATTCTGCGGTCTCCTGGATTGGAGCAAAACCCGGACCGGGTTCTGAGGACGAGCGGATTCTTCGGTCTCCTGGATTGGAGCAAAACCCGGACCGGGTTCATTTTGTAAATCTATTTTAGACATGAAAGATTAATGTCTGTATGGGTAGTTGAAATAGAGATTCAACACAGTATAAATGAGGCCTTCATAGATTCATGATAAGATCATGTATACATGCTTAAAGCAAAGAAATGATTAAAAAGGTGAATGTGTGAATTTAAACATCAATAATTCAATTTGCTGAAAGTCAAGGAACTCGGATGGATGGTGGGCCCTAGGAGTGGGACCAGAACCGAGTGGGACTGGAAAGTGGACAGAAGGAGTGGAAGGACAGTGCACAACCGAAATTGGACTTTGTTTTAATGTTTTTTTAACCCTTAACCCTGTTTCAGATGGACATTTTCATAAATCGTTGTCATAAATCATATATTTTAAGATGGAAATTTTTTTCAAAAATCATGTGTTTCAGATGGACATTTTCATAAATCATGTATATCACATTGGAAATTGTTTTCATAAATCATGTATTTCAGATGGACATTTTCATAACTCATGTATTTCAGATGGAAATTGTTTTCAAAAATCATGTGTTTCAGATGGACCTTTTCATAAATCATGTATTTCACATGGGAAATTGTTTTCATAAATCATATATTTCAGATGGAAATGTTCATAAATCATATATTTTAAGATGGAAATTGTTTTTAAAAATCATGTGTTTCAGATGTACATTTTCATAAATCATGTATTTCAGATGGAAATTGTTTTCAAAAATCGTGTTTCTGATGAACATTTTCATAAATCATGTATTTCACATTGGAAATTGTTTTCATAAATCATGTATTTCAGATGGAAATCATTTTCAAAAATCATGTATTTAAGATGGAAATAGTTTTCAAAAATCATGTTTTTCAGATAGACATTTTCATAAATCATGGATTGGAGCAAAACCTGGACCGGATTCTTAGGACGACTGGATTCTGCGGTCTCATGGATTGGAAAAAACCCCAGACGGGATTCTGAGGATGACCGGATTCTGCAGTATCCTGGATTGGAGCAAAACCCGGACCGGATTCTCAGGACTACCGGATTCTGCGGTATCCTGGATTGGAGCAAAACCCGGACCGGATACTGAGGACGACCGGATTCTGCGGTATCCTGGATTGGAGCAAAACCCGGACCGGATTCTGAGGATGACCGGAATTGCACTTTATTTATTTATTTATTTTTTTAAGCCCAAACCCTGTTTCAGATGGACATTTTCATAAATCGTTGTCATAAACCATATATTTCAGATGGAAATTGTTTTCAAAAATCATGTGTTTCAGATGGACATTTTCATGAATCATGTATTTCAGATGGAATTTTTTTTTTAAATCATATATTTTAGATGGACATTTTCATAAATCATGTATTTCAGATGGAATTTTTTTTTTAAATCATGCGTTTCAGATGGACATTTTCATAAATCATGTATTTCACATTGGAAATTGCTTTAAAAAATCATGTATTTCAGATGGACATTTTCATAAATCATGTACTGGAGCAAAACCCAGACCGGATTATGAGGACGACCGGATTCTGCGGTCTCCTGGATTGGAGCAAAACCCGGACCGGATTCCGAGGACGACCGCATTCTGCGTTCTCCTGGATTGGAGAAAAACCCGGACCGGATTCTGAGGACGACCGGAATTGGACTTTTTTTTTTTTTTTTAAGCCCAAACCCTGTTTCAGATGAACATTTTCATAAATCGTTGTCATAAACCATATATTTCAGATCAAATTGTGTTCAAAAATCATGTGTTTCAGATGGACATTTTCATGAATCATGTATTTCAGATGGAATTTTTTTTTTAATCATATATTTTAGATGGACATTTTCATAAATCATGTATTTCAGATGGAATTTTTTTTTAAAATCATGTGTTTCAGATGGACATTTTCATAAATCATGTATTTCACATTGGAAATTGCTTTAAAAAATCATGTGTTTCAGATGGACATTTTCATAAATCATGTACTGGGGCAAAACCCAGACCGGATTCTGAGGACGACCGGATACTGCGGGCTCCTGGATTGGAGCATAACCCGGACCGGATCCCGAGGAAAACCGGATTCTGCGGTCTCCTGGATTGGAGCAAAACCCGGACCGGATTCTGAGGACGACCGGATTCTGCGGTATCCTGGATTGGAGCAAAACCCGGACCGGATTCTCAGGACGACCGGATTCTGCGGTATCCTGGATTGGAGCAAAACCCGGACCGGATTCTCAGGACGACCGGATTCTGCGGTATCCTGGATTGGAGCAAAACCCGGACCGGATTCTGAGGACGACCGGAATTGGACTTTTTTTTTTTTTTTTTTTTTTAAGCCCAAACCCTGTTTCAGATGAACATTTTCATAAATCGTTGTCATAAACCATATATTTCAGATGGAAATTGTTTTCAAAAATCATGTGTTTCAGATGGACATTTTCACGAATCATGTATTTCAGATGGAATTTTTTTTTTATCATATATTTTAAATGGACATTTTCATAAATCATGTATTTCAGATGGAATTTTTTTTTTAAATCATGCGTTTCAGATGGACATTTTCATAAATCATGTATTTCACATTGGAAATTGCTTTAAAAAATCATGTGTTTCAGATGGACATTTTCATAAATCATGTACTGGAGCAAAACCCAGACCGGATTCTGAGGACGACCGGATTCTGCGGTCTCCTGGATTGGAGCAAAACCCGGACCGGATTCCGAGGACGACCGGATTCTGCGGTCTCCTGGATTGGAGCAAAACCTGGACCGGATTCTGAGGACGACCGGATTCTGCGGTCTCCTGGATTGGAGCAAAACCCGGACCGGATTCCGAGGACGACCGGATTCTGCGGTCTCCTGGATTGGAGCAAAACCTGGACCGGATTCTGAGGACGACCGGAATTGGACTTTGTTTTAATTTTTTTTTAAGCCCTAACCCTGTTTCAGATGGACATGTTCATAAATCGTTGTCATAAACCATATATTTCAGATGGAAATTGTTTTCAAAAATAATGTCTTTCAGATGGACATTTTCATAAATCATGTATTTCAGATGGATTTTTTTTTAAATCATGTGTTTCAGATGGACATTTTCATAAATCATGTATTTCAGATGGAATTTTTGTTTTTTAAATCATGTGTTTCAGATGGACATTTTCATAAATCATGTATTTCACATTGGAAATTGTTTTCATAAATCATGTATTTCAGATGGAAATCCTTTTCAAAAATCATGTATTTCAGATGGAAATTGTTTTCAAAAATAATGTGCTTCAGATGGACATTTTCATAAATCATGTATTGGAGCAAAACCCGTACCGGATTCCGAGGACGACCGTATTCTGCGGTCTCCTGGATTGGAGCAAAACCCGGACCGGATTCCGAGGACGACCGGATTCTGCGGTATCCTGGATTGGAGCAAAACCCAGACCGGATTCCGAGGACGACCGGATTCTGCGGTCTTCTGGATTGGAGCAAAACCCGGACCGGATTCTGAGGACGACTGGATCGGTTCAAATCCTGAATTGGATTATGATGGGTAACCCATGATTCTTCTTTCTCAATGAAAAGTAATTACGAAGAATATTTTAAAATCTAACCCTTTGAAGAATACCCCTCATAAAATACCCTTAGAAATGTAGTAGATTCATAAATACAATTCATAAACACACTTTGGAAATCTATTTTAGACATGACACATTAATGTCAGTATGGGTAGTTGAAATAGAGATTCTACACAGTACAAATTACGCCTTCATACATTCATGATAAGATCATGTATACATGCTTGAAGCAAAGAAATGATTAAAGAGGAGAATGTGTGAATTTCTAACCATATTTCAGATGGACATTTTTATAAATCGTTTTCATAAATCATGTATTTCAGATGGAAATTGTTTTCAAAAATCATTTCACATGGAAATCGTTTTCAAAAATAATGTAGTTCAGATGGAAGTCATTTTCATAAATCGTTTTCAAATGTAAACATATCCAGTGTTGGGGAAAGTTACTATTAAAAATAATGCAATACAATATTGCGTTACTCCCTAAAAAAGTAACTAATTACGTTACTTAGCTACTTTTTATGGAAAGTAATGAGTTACTTTACTTTTGCTTTACTTTTGTGTTACTTTTTAAATATGAGCAGGGCTTGATTGTTTTTAATACAAGAAGTTCTAATTATAGCAAATGAACACTAAAAACACTTTCACACCAAAAAGTGTAATGAATAAACCTCAGACTGAAGGAAAAGGAAATTCATGTCTGTACAGTATAACTGGGTGGGTGGTGATGGCGCAGTGGATAAGACACATGCCTTTGGTGTGAGAGACCCGGGTTCGAATCCACTGTGAGACACCAATGTGTCCCTGAGCAAGACAATTAACCCCTAGTTGCTCCAGAGGCGTGCGACCTCTGACATATATAGCAATTGTAAGTCGCTTTGGATAAAAGCGTCAGCTAAATGAATAAATGTAAATGTAAATAACGCAATAGAACAAGGTTCAACACTCTTCAGCAATAAAAAAAAACAATGAAGCACAATTGTTAGTTTATCTAAAGTCATTTTTGCTTATTAGTATGGTTGAACTGGATCATCAGAGTTTAGCAGCAAAGACATTGGTTAATAAAATGGGATTAGATACATTTGTGTTGTTTAACATTTAATTACTACAGGTTTGCATCATATTCTGAGTTTGCATTTTAATTCATTATGATGAATACTAAATATGTTTTTTTTCTGAGTGGGATGAATTAATGCACATTCACATTTAGTCTAGAACTACAGTAACAGCATGTTCACACAGTGCACTGTCAGTCAATGGGAAATGGGAAAAATGTAACTCAGATATTTTCTTGTAAATTAAAAAGTAATGCATTAGTTTACTAGTTATTTGAAAAAAGTAATATTATTACGTAACTCGCTTTACTTGTAATGCGTTACCCCCAACATTGAACATATCTATATTTTTACGTTTCTTGTTTGTATTTGCTTGCGTTTGTGTTTTTCGATTTCGCCTTCGATCCTCTTTCTCCTGCCCTCTTTCTCCTGCCTCCTCTCCAACCTGAGCTAGAGTTGCATCTCGAGACCCGTCGCCTGGAAATTGATGCGGATAAGCAGATCAAGTTGCAGGAGCTCGAATTGAGAGTTGCCAGAGACGCACCAGCTCCTCCTGTCCCAATAGCCCCCGCTCTATTACAAGTTCCTCCTCCTGTGCTGGTGGTTCCTCCTGTTCCGAGAGTAGGATCGTCAGGGAGTACATTTGATGTAAGTAAACATATTGCTCTTGTGCCACAGTTTAGAGAGATTGAGGTTGACTTGTACTTTAATGTTTTTGAGCGAATTGCTTTGGCTTTGAACTGGCCTAGGGATGTCTGGTCTCTGTTATTACAGTGTAAGCTAATGGGAAAAGCTCAGGAAGTGTGCGCTGTTTTATCCCTAGAGGATAGTTTGGACAATGATGTTGTTAAAACAGCAATTTTGAGAGCTTATTAACTTGTACCCGAAGCTTATAAGTAGTGATTCAGAAATTATTTTAAAAAAACTCGAGCCAGACGTTCGTTGAGTTCACAAGAGAAAAGTCTATGCTGTTTGATAAATGCTGTGTAGCAAGCAAAGTTACAGATTTGCAGGCACTACGCTAATTAATTTTGCTCGAAGAATTTAAAGGTTGCATTTCTGATCTATTGCAGTTTACTTAAATGAACAGAAAGTAAGGTCATTGTCAAATGCGTCTGTTCTTGCTGATGAGTTTGCGTTGACTCATAAAACAATTTTTACTGCCCGTGCTGAAAAAGTTCCTTCTATCTCTCCTGTTTCGAAGGACCAGTTACGTTTTAAGTCTACCGGTACAAAAGTTAGGGAAGAGAGACAGTGTTTTTATTGTCACAAATCTGGCCATGTGATTACAGATTGCCTTGCTTTAAAATGCAAGTCGCAAACTAATCCTCCAAATGTTGCTTTTGTAAAGGGAAAGGGAAAGGGAAAGGGAAAGGGAAGTGGTGTGTGGCCAAGTATGGTGACCCATACTCGGAATTTGTGCTCTGCATTTAACCCATCCAAGTGTACACACAGTAGTGAACATACAGCCGGAGCAGTGGGCAGCCAATGCTGCGGCGCCTGGGGAGTCTTTGTAAAGACTGTTGATGTGATTGAAGATGAAAATCATGATAAAACAGATGTGGGCTATCAACCTTTTTTGATGGAAGGATTAGTTTCTACTGATGCTCAGTCCACAGAATAGGTTAAGGTGACGATGCTCAGTCCACAGAATAGGTTAAGGTGACAATGTTGCATGATACAGGTGCCATGCAGACTATCGTGGCTAAAGACGCGAGGTATTGGAATGAAGACTGTTAGAGTCCCTTTGCATCAGATTCATTTGCGGTCAGAGTTGTACACTGGAATGATTAAGGTTAGAGTACGAGAAAGTGTGCCTGTGTGCGTGGGAAAATTTATCCATGGTAATGATGTGGCTGGTGGAAAGGTTATACCTTTTTTAGAAGTTTGTGACAAACCCAATTTGTTCGATCAGCTTGATGAAATGTCTGAAAGATTCCCTGAAGTCTTTCCTGTTTGTGCCGTGACTCAAGCACAAGCTCGTAAACTTGTTGATGCAGATGATTTGGCTTCCACTTTTATGGCATCTACTTGGAGCGTGGTATTCTGATGGCTTATGAAGCTAAGCCAGAAGAAAAACCTGAGTCAATTTTGAATGATGTAGTGTTACCAGTGACTCGAGATAACATTGTTGCAGCTCAAGAAGCTGATGTGACTTTGTGTAAATGTTTCTCTTCTGTTGTGCCTTTAGAGATAGCAGGTGAAAGAAAAACTGCTTATTATATGGACAATGGGTTGTTAATGCGTAAGTGGTGTAGAAATGTCTTGGATGATTTTGAATGTTAAATTGTTGTTCCTGTATGTTACAGACAAGCTGTACTTTCGTTGGCCCATGATCATGCCTTGTCTGGACACCTGGGCATTACGAAAACTTATCAATGAATTCTGAAGTATTTTGTGTGGCCAAGATTAAAATCTGACGTAACGAAATATTGTAGAACCTGTTGTACTTGTCCGTTTTCAGGGAAGCCGAATCAAGCTGTTACTGTGACAGCTCCTATAAGACTCCAGATTGTGGTAATCTATCGTCCGCCGGGCCAAATACCACCAACCTTCCTAGACGAGCTGGACGGACTGCTGTCGTCTTTCATGGAGGATGGCACTCCACTCTTAGTCTTCGGCGATTTCAACATTCACCTAGACAGGCCTTATGCTACAGACTTCCAGTCACTCCTAGCTTCATTTGATCTCAAATGCCTCACCACTACTAGCACGCACAAATCTGGTAACCAACTCGATTTAATTTATACACGCAATTGTTCTACAGATAACATTCTGGTACAACCACTCCATATCTCTGACCATTTCTTCATTACATTTACGTTACATTTTGCAACTCAGGTGCCACAATCTCCCTTACCGGTTACTTTCAGACGCAACCTACGCTCCCTTTCCCCCTCCCTTCTTTCCTCTGTAGTATCCTCCTCTCTTCCCTCGCCTACCCATTTCTCTTCTCTGGATGTAAATGCAGCCACTGACACTTTATGCTCTACCTTAACCTCTTGTCTAGACGACATCTGTCCTCTCTCCTCTAGGCCAGCACGGGCTGCTCCTTCTAACCCCTGGTTATCCGATGTTCTTCGAGAGAATCGGACCAAACTCAGAGCGGCAGAGAGAAAATGGCGCAAATCAAACGATCCGTCGGACCTGAGTAGGTATCAGTCTTTGCTTTCATCTTTCTCTACTGAAGTCCACACTGCCAAATCCTCACATTTCCACAACAAGATCACCAGCGCTCCAGACATGCGTAATCTCTTCAGAACATTTAATTCTCTCCTCTGTCCCCCTCCTCCACCTCCCACCACTTTGATAACCGCTGATGACTTTGCCTCTTTTTTCACAGACAAAACTAGAACAATCAGCAACCAGTTCTCAACTCCGCAGGACCTCCGATCAACCACATCCACCGCTCTAGCTCCCATCTTCTCCTTCTGTCCCCTCACCGAGGCAGAAGTATCCAAACTTCTCCTCTCCAGCCATCCTACAACATGTCCTCTCGACCCGATCCCCTCACATCTTCTCCAAACAATCTCTCCCACACTCTTACCGGCACTCACACACATCATCAACACATCTCTCCTCACAGGCATCTTCCCCACAGCATTCAAGCAGGCTCGGGTAACCCCACTGATCAAAAAACCTACATTAAATGCTTCTCTTTTAGATAAATACAGACCTGTCTCTCTCCTTCCATTCATAGGGAAAACACTCGAACGAGCTGTCTTCAACCAGCTCTCGCGGTTTCTTTCACAGTACAACAAGCTGGATGCTAAACAGTCAGGTTTCAGGAGTGGCCATTCAACAGAGACTGCGCTACTCTCAGTCACTGAAGCCCTGCGAACTGCAAAGGCTGATTCCAAATCGTCAGTCCTCATACTGCTGGATCTCTCTGCTGCTTTTGACACTGTCAATCATCAGATTCTCCTGTCTACACTCTCTTCACTGGGCATCACTGGAATTCTACTTCGCTGGTTTGAATCCTATCTCACCGGTAGATCCTTCAGGGTGACCTGGGGAGGGGAGGTATCCAAACCACATCAACTGATCACTGGAGTTCCTCAGGGATCGGTTCTTGGACCCCTCCTCTTCTCCACGTACACTACATCGCTGGGTCCCATCATACATGCACATGGCTTCTCCTATCACTGCTACGCCGATGACACGCAGCTCTATCTCTCTTTTCAACCAGATGACCCAACGGTAGCTGCACGGATCTCAGGCTGCCTGGCGGACATCTTGGCATGGATGAAAGAACATCACCTACAGCTCAACCTGGCAAAGACGGAACTTCTGGTCTTCCCTGCCACTCCGACTCTACGGCATGACTTCACGATTCAGTTCGGCTCATCAATGATCACCCCATCAACTTCGGTCAGAAATCTTGGTGTAATCTTTGATGACCAGCTGACCTTCAAGGAGCACATTGCAAAGACTGCTTGTTCCTGCAGGTTTGCACTACACAACATCAGAAAGATCAGGCCCTTTCTGACAGAGCATGCTGCGCAACTTCTTGTCCAGGCCCTGGTTGTTTCTAGACTGGACTACTGCAATGCTCTTCTGGCTGGTCTGCCATCAAACGCAATCAAACCTCTACAAATGATTCAGAATGCAGCGGCACGACTGATCTTCAACGAGCCCAAAAGAGCGCATGTTACACCTCTCTTCATCTCCTTGCACTGGCTACCAGTGGCAGCTCGCATCCAGTTCAAGTCACTGATGCTTGCGTACAGATCTACCACAGGCTCTGCACCCTCCTACTTCCACTCACTATTACGAACCTACATCCCCTCCTGAAGTTTGAGATCTGCTAGTGAGCGACGCCTTGTGGTACCATCACAGAGAGGCTCAAAATCACTCTCCAGAACATTCTCGTTCACCATTCCTGGCTGGTGGAATAATCTTCCCACCCCTATCCGGAACGCCGGATCCCTGGCAACCTTCAAGCAACAACTGAAAACTCATCTCTTTCGGCAGTACTTGACTTCATCCTAAACTCAAAAAAAAAAAAAAAAAACTTTCCCTCTATCTTTCTCTCCACCTACTAGCTTGTACTTATTTGAACAATGACTGAGACTTGGTGTTACGAGCACTTCCTCTGCCTGACTGCCTCTTCAAGATGAATCGCTTTTTGTATTCCCCAATTGTAAGTCGCTTTGGATAAAAGCGTCTGCCAAATGACTAAATGCAAATGTAAATGTAAGTTGTTCTGCGCGCACCGCTTGTTCCTATACCTGTGATGGGGGCACCATTTGAGCATGTCATTATTTATTGCATTGGTCCCTTGCCTAAGACAAGGACTGGGAATCAGTACTTGTTGACGATAATGTGTGCAGCGACACATTTTCCAGAGGCGATTCCGCTGCGGAAAATAACGGCTCCTGTTATTATTTGTGCACTCGTGAAATTCTTTTCAACGTTTGGGTTACCGAGAATTGTACAGATTTTCTGTCTAAGCTTTTTGTTCAAGTATTAACAACTCTCATAGAATTGCAAGTGCGTACCACCTAGAAAGTCAAGGGGCATTGGAACGATTTCATCAAACACTAAAATCTATGCTTCGTAAGTACTGTATAGAGACTAGCAAGGATTGGGATGAGGGACCACCTTTGGTTTTGTTTGCGGTAAGGGAAGCAGTGCAGGATAGTTTGGGGTTTAGTCCTGCTGACTTAGTGTTTGGACATACTGTGAGAGGCCCGTTAAAGATGCTTAAAGACATGTTATCTCCTCAGACTACTTCTCAAATGACTGTGTTGGAATAAGTGAGTAAATTTCGTGACCGTTAGCATCACGCTTGTGCAATGGCGAACGAATCGTTATCAAAAGCGCAGGTCACTATGAAAGGCAAGTTTGATCATAAATCCGTTTCCCGTCATTTTAAAGAAGGAGACCAAGTGTTAGTTTTCCTGCCTGTTGTTGGTTCAACTTTGTCTGTGTGTTTTTCGTACGAAGTGATGAAGAAACTGAGTGATACAGATTATGTAATTCGAACACCTGATCGCAGAAAAAAATCTTGTGTGTGCCATGTCAATATGCTGAAGGCATATTGTGCGAGAGAGTCATCACCAAAGGTTGTGAGTATAAATGAGTCTGAAAGTGCTCATCCGCCTATTGTTACTCTTACTTGTGATGTTGTTACTGATAGTCCTGTTGACGAAGACGATGGGGTGATAGTTCGGCATACATATCAGCAGTGTGCCAGACTTGAGAACTCTGAGGTTTTGGCTAATTTAGATTTTTCCCTATCTCATCTTTCAGTTTCTCAGAGAGGTGATATTGAACAGTTAATTCATGATTTCCCTTCGTTATTTCATGATGTTCCGACTCATACAACAGTATTACAGCATGACATCCATGTAAGTAATGCCGCTCCTATTAAGCAACATGCTTATAGATTAAATACAGTGAAAAGTTCTGTCATGAAAGAGGAAGTTGCATATCTGATGGAGAATGGCTTGGCAAAGCCGAGTTGCAGTCCATGGAGTTCACCGTGCTTATTGGTTACCAAAAGCGACGGATCCGCCAGATTTTGCACAGATTATCGCAAGGTAAACGCTGTGACCAGGGCCGGCGCCAAGGGGGGGCACTCGCGAGCCATGCCCCCCCAAACGAGTTACCGTGCCCCCCCACTTTCCATCCTCTCCCCTCCTTGCTGAACGCAATCAATTTTGAAAGCGAAAGTACCGATAAAACAGCGCACATAAGAAAGCGATTGCACGCTTTAGCGAGCGTCAGCAACTGCACACGATCACAGATTGCACGCTCTGTGTTATTAATGAGAGTAGTTTAGCTTGGGTGTCAGATAAGCCGAAGCTTGCGGTTTTATTTCTACCTTTTTTGTTTGGTAGTTAGATTAGTTGGGTTGGGGTTTAGTAATTAGGGTTGTTTTGCTTTTGATAATTTCTTTGTTTTGGTGTCACTAATTTTTCTCTTTTTTTCCCCATATTTAAAGTAAAAATTCTTTAACGATTGTAACTAGTATTCCTCAAAATAAATTGAACTTGTTAAATGTGCTTACTTGCCCCCTGCTCATTTTCTTCCATGGTTGCTCCAGCGTCAGTTGTGTCTCACTTAAATGTTACGAGACATCCCCAAATATATCAAACACGTAACAATATATACACATGTCTGGCTGGGAATATATGTAGTATGTGCTGGTTTACCCATCTAGAAGTCTTACTGAAGCAGAGCTGTCTCTCATAAGCAAAAGCTCCGATCCATCATTCTGTTCTCTGACAAACAGAAAGTGAGTCTTCTCTACTTTCAGTACATTTTTTAAAGAACATGTCCTGCTGGCTTCTTGTTTTCAGAAGTGAAATATGGTGTTAATTCATCAGAAAATATAAATTCTTGGCCCTCATTAATAAAATGTGCCAAAATCCATCAACATTCATATTTGTAAAAATGCTCTTTGACATGGATAAGTCCTTAGTGCCTTGTCAGGGCCTAAGTAGATATACACCTCTAAAAGAGAAGAGAAGCATCAACATTCTGATAATCATCTTTATTCTTTCATACTGGTTTGGAAAACATGAGGGAGAATAAATGCCAGAAGTTTCACATTTTAATTTAAATCTTGATTTCTTTATTCTTGATAAAAAAGGCATAATATTATAAAATTGTATAATGTTATTATAGTTGCTTAAAAATAAAAGATAGGAAGAGCAGGGGTTGATGTATTTCTTGATGCTACCCAAAATTTGTGAATGACCGTAAAATCATTAAGTTTGTTTTACTACAATGTGTTTTTACGTGATCAAAGGATATATAATGAAACACTGTAATGCAGGTTAGGAAAGAAGAAAAGATTATTTTCGGTTAGTCACTGATGAACTGCTCTACAAAGTTGTCCAATGCGTCTTCATAGCTCATAGGAGATGCATGAGCACAAGCAATGACACAGCGACTACCCAGAATGCACCTGTATCTAGAGCTGAAACAGAGAAGAGCAAAGATACTGTGATATGTGGTGTGTCACAGAAATGTGCACTATGCCAATATTAGTGTGTAAAACACTCACGGCGAGAGGCAGCAGCTGTTGTGGCCTGGCCGGTGGAAGGCTGAGCGACTGGAGTAGCAGATTGCGGTTTAGCCGTTGTAGCGCTGGTTTCTGTGACTTTAATGAGGGAAACGGGCCCTGAGCGCACAGTGTAGCTGTGGGTCTGAACGCTGTCTACTATGGTCGGGTCCGGCGTTCCCATACAGGGATCAGAACATCTGTCGGTTTGTTTGGTGGTAACACAAAGGTGCACTACACACTCAGCATACATCTAGAGAAACAACACAACAGGGTTTAACAACAGACATGCAGGAAAGATCCACCTGAACACAGAATGGACATCATCACCAGCTACAAAACACCACCCCCCAGCACTCTGGAGAATCAACACCTGCCAGATGACTTAAACGAGTTCTTTTGTCGTTTTGAACGATCACCCCACACCCGCCCAGAACACCCCTCCACACAACCATTCACACCTCCAGCAACCCCTCTCTCCCCCACACCTACAATTCAAATCAGCGAAGAAAATGTGTGCCAGGTCTTCAGGAAGAACAAAAGAAGGAAAGCACCTGGTCCAGATGGTGTGTCACCAGCCTGCCTAAAAATCTGTGCTGAGAAGCTGGCCCCCATCTTCACACAGATCTTCAATAGATCACTGGAGCTGTGTGAAGTCCCCTCATGCTTCAAACGCTCCACCATCATCCCCGTCCCAAAGAAACACAAAATTACTGGACTTAATGACTACAGACCTGTGGCCCTAACGTCTGTAGCCATGAAATCATTCGAAAGACTGGTTCTGGCTCATCTGAAGGACATCACTGGACCCTTACTGGACCCCCTGCAGTTTGCCTACAGAGCAAACAGGTCTGTGGATGATGCAGTCAACATGGGACTGCACTTCATCCTGCAGCATCTGGACAGACCAGGGACTTATGTGAGGATCCTGTTTGTGGATTTCAGCTCTGCTTTTAACACCATTATCCCGGAAACCCTTCAAAATAAACTAACTCAGCTCTCCGTCCCCACCTCCGTCTGCCAGTGGATCAACAGCTTCCTGACAGACAGACAGCAGTTAGTAAAGCTTGGCAAATTCACATCCAGCACTCGCACCATCAGCACTGGAGCTCCTCAGGGCTGCATTCTCTCCCCACTGCTCTTCTCCCTCTACACCAACGACTGCACCTCTAAAGACCCCTCTGTCAAGCTCCTGAAGTTTGCAGACGACACCACACTGATCGGCCTCATCCAGGACGGTGACGAGTCTGCTTACAGACAGGAGGTTAAGGAGCTGGCTGTCTGGTGCAGTCTTAACAACCTTAGTGGATTCAGGACAAACCCCCCTGCTCTCCCCCCACTCACCATCATGAACAGCACTGTGACTGCAGTGGAGTCATTCAGATTCCTGGGCACCACCATCTCTCAGGACCTGAAGTGGGATATTCACATTGACTCCATTGTCAGGAAGGCCCAGCAGAGGTTGTACTTTCTTCGCCAGCTGAGGAAGTTCAACCTGCCACAGGTCTTACTGAAACAGTTCTACTCTGCCATCATTGAATCCATCCTCTGCACCTCAATAACTGTCTGGTTCAGCTCAGCTACCAAATCTGACCTCAGAAGACTACGGAGAGTAGTCCGGACTGCTGAGCGAATCATTGGTACAACCCTCCCCACTCTCCAAGAACTGTACTTATCCAGAGTGAGCAAAAGGGCTGGCAAAATCACTCTGGACCCCTCACATCCAGCACACAACCTCTTTGAACTGTTACCGTCTGGTCGACGCTACAGAGCTCTGAGCACCAGAACGACCAGACACAGGAACAGTTTCTTCCCTCAGTCAATACATCTCATGAACACTCAATAAATAAACGTGGAACACACAACTAATTCATTATCCATTCACCACACGCACTTATTTTATTTTTATTTTTCTCATTTCTAATTTGCACATACTTGACCTGTACATACATAGTCGCCTATATTATATATTATATATTGTGTATTTTTTATTTTTTTGCTGCTTTGTACACTGGTTATTGGCTATTTCTTGTTATTTTGTTTTATTACCTGTGTCCTGTCCTGTTACTGTCTTTCTGTTGCACTGTGGAGCTTGTCACTACAACAAATTCCTTGTATGTGTAAACATACTTGGCCAATAAAGCTCATTCTGATTCTGATTCTGATTCATTCTGAGAACACGAGTTTATAGGGCATAATGAAAGCACAGGTAATGAAACATACCGTGTCTCCCTTTATTCCCAGAGAACCAAGATATAAGCGGAAAATCCGAACAGTTGAAGTTGATGTCAGGATCTCCAAGGTTCCATTTCCAGATACACAGCTGAAAAACAGAGAGCCATGTGACTGAATAATTCAGATTAATGATGAAAAGATGTGATTAAAAAACATGGAGTACATGAAGCATGAGGAGAGGTGCTATTAAATCTGCTGAATTATCTTAATGTGAAATTCCACCCATTATATCACAAAAAAAACTTAGAATCAGAACTGCCCTGAATCTTTTGCTTTTTACAATTATTACATATAGTACAGAAGTCTGTATGATACAGTCATGGATTTATGGCGGTGCAGAAAGATATGGAGGCACAAAAGGTTTCTGAGGTTTTTAGTGTGTTTCTATTCGCCACTACTGAGTTCTGGGTGGTTGCATACAGACCCAAATGAAGTCTTTACGATATTCTTGTCTCCCTTCTTTTGAGCACTTGTTCAAACGACTAACAGAAACTATTAGCAGTAGAAACAGTTTTTGATTCAGCTGATGTTGCTACTAACCCCTGGTTCAGCAGAGGCCTTGTGTTTGTGAAGTCCTCTGTTTCTGACTCCACACAGCGGCCGACCATGAGCTCAGCACGAGCCAAAGAGCAGTTGGAGAACACATGCAGGTCCAGCATGTCCATCCGGTCTGTAGAACGTATCTCTCGAGCCGCACGCCCCAGCGGTGAACCGCGTAAACGTGGCAGACGTGTCTTGTCAGCCATAGGACCCTTTCCAGGAAAGTGGAACTCCAGCCAGAAGGACACGGCACCAAACGTTTTGACTTCTTCAGGAATGGAGATTTTAAAAGCTGGACCTTTAGCTTGTTGAGCAGGAATCCTGCAGGCGAGCGGCAGGACGAGAGTGGCCACGCGGCTTATAGTGGAGTTAGGATTGATGCTGCGTAAAATGTTGGTGTACAGCAATTCTGATCCTAAATGCTGGAAAATATAAAAGAACAGATAATCAAATTAAATTAAAATGAAACCACAGAAGATGGGACATTTAAAATAAGCAGCATTCATACTTCATGCTGTTCAATGACTTTCTTCATTAACCCTCATTCTGTTTGTAGATGACATTTTTTCATGTGCGAGTTTAATTTCTCAGCTCTTTCTTGGAGTTGGAAATTAAACTCACACATGACATTTTAATGCTATTTTAATGTATTTCACTCTTTGTACACACACTACTTTTGTGATATAATGTAATGAGTATTATATTCAATTATTTGTTTAATAAATGTTCATAAAATTTAATTTCACCAACCATAAAATTTTGAACTCATTTAATAATATTGTTTACATTATGAGAAATTACATTATTGTTACGGTTGTGTGTGTGGCAGGAAGGGAAGGACGCAGCAGACAGCAGGTACAGTTCACCAATGCTTCTTAGTTTAATAACATAAATAATAAACAAAGCCAGACGGGCAACAAAACGTAAAAAGACAAGTGAACGGACAAAGACTCAGGACTTATAAACACAGAACGTAATCAGTGAAAACAGAAACAGGTGAGGAGTAATCAAGGAATAATCAAATTAACTTAACAAGAACAGGAAAATAACCAAATAAGGAAACTCAGGAAGGACAGGGGAAAAACAAGAACAAGGAGTCCAGAACCATGACATGGAGGCTAGACCAGGATGGAGACACGGGAGACCTCCAGGGCGACGCAGGAAGCTCGGACGGCCATGACGGGTCCGGGGACTCGCGAGGCCATGGCGGATCAGGTGAGTCTGTGGCTTTGGCCCTTGGCCTAGCCACTATGGCCATGACGATATGGACCCCCAAAAAAATTTATTGGGGAAGTCTATAACATCTTGGCGGCACTCGGGATGCGCGGGCACTTGAGGGCACTCGGGAGGGCACTTGCGAGGTGCGGGCTCTGGAGCGGGCACTGGAGGGCACTCTGGGGTAAGGAGAAGTGGCGAGAACTCCGGGGGTAGTGCCGTATCCAGGAGCTCTGGGGTTGGAGCCGGCGGGTTCAAGGGAGCCACGGGCGGCGGCTGGCTTGCGTTGGACGTGAACGGCGGTCTTGACTGAGCCACGAACGGTAGGCTTGACTTCACCACAGACGGCGGCGAAGTTTAACCTGTTAACGTTCACCAGAGCGACGTCGCACTGAACGCTCTTTGTTTGCATGTGTCATTGTTTTCTAATAGAATAAATGAAACGGGACAAAGTTAATCTTGACAAACTATATATCATTCTGAGGGTCTAAGCCTCAAGCATCGACGACAGATCGCTCTTTTTCGATGGAAAGCTTATAAGGAATGAGTGGCACAAATTTGCTACATTTGTGTAAGCAGTACACATCCAAACACGCAGAGTAAAAAAGCAGTACGTACCTTTATCATTGTAATAACGAGCCACAAACGCGTCCACTGCTGAAATCCCAGTTTAGTTAGAGAGGTAAGGGTCCACAGAACAACATCCCAGCGAGCACTTTTAGTCCAGCGAAACAATAACGTTGTAATAAGGATGAATATTCCTTTGTTTACGTTTCATTTCTTCAGAGAGTTATTGTTCGCGTCCGTTATGGAATAAATTACGCTCAAAAACAGCGTCTTGGTGGTAAAAAAACAACACTGTGTTGCAGCATACGGTTTTACAAACATAATGAGACCGTCTACGGAAAAAAAAAAAGTCTCAGAAAAGCGGAATATAGATTATTTGAATTTGGCGCTCCCTCCAGCCGGCAGTGACGCAACTGTCATCTGAGCGGGGCGTAACTTAGCGATCTGCTTTATCCATAAAAAAAAATTTTTTTCTTCTACATTTTTTATATGTGTGTGTGTGTATTGTGTGGGGAATGTGGCCGTGTCTGCATGATTATAATATGTATGGACGCACATCAGCGTGTTTATTAGCGAATCTATGACGGCTATCATTGTGATTCATTGATCAGCTATTATTGATTATATGGCCCATCTGTTTGATTATAATCTGAATGGAAGCACATCAGCGTGTGTTTACTGACTCTATGACCATGTCTGGCAATATCACTTCACGTCTGGCAGTGATATTTATCATTGTAATAACGAATAACGAAGAATACTTCAGTATACATACTATATACAAAGCATTTTTTTTCTATTTTTTTTCCTTTTTTATTACTCAAATAATTATTTTTGTATTTTTTAGTGCTCAAATAAATCTGTCTATTATTTTATAATTGAAAAACTATGCAGGAACATGTATAATGACTAAAATAGCTTGTATAATTCTGCAATCCATTTGGTGGTTATTTTTCCTTCCTTATAAATAGTTTCAGAAAAAATATTGCAGGAATCTCATTTTTCATGGTATCTTCTTCAAATTTGAAATATGAACTCATGAAACACATGGCTTTCGATCCATTACTTTTCTGGATTGCTCCAGGACTTATTTCATGTATTTGTATATGAAATAAAAAAACATTCAGTGTGGAAAAATATTTTTCAAGGCACGTCAGTGCCTATAACTTTTTATCTTTTTGAGCATTATCAACTCTGGATGATAGATAGTAAAGCCCAGAGTCTCTTCTTTCCAAAGATACCTAATTTGTTTGTGTAAGCACACTTTGTCACAAACTGTTACCATTTTAATTTAGGTAGGTTATTTTCACCTGCGAGGCCACAAATTGGGGTGAAGGTTAACAGGTTAATAACATAAATTATAAACAAAGACAGGCAACACAATGTAAAAAAGACGAGTGAACGGACAAAGACTCAGGACTTATAAACACAAAACGTAATCAGTGAGAACATAAACAGGTGAGGAGTAATCAAATAATAATCAAATTAATTTAACAAGAACAGGAAAATAACCAAATAAGGAAACTCAGGAAGGACAGGGGAGAAACAAATAACAAGGAGTCCAGAACCCTGACATTTATTAACTCAAATGGTAAATTTTCCAAAATAAAAGAATAGAATCCTTTAGGACAAGACCCCTTTGCAGTTCCTTTCAGGTTAGAAATGTATTAATTAATTTCATTAACTACAAAAAATAAATAAGTTTTTTAAAAACTTCTCAACATCTAAGTATACTCACAAAGATAAATATTTAAAGAAAAAATAAATAATGAAATAAACTCGATGTGACTGCTAGAAATACAAAGGCACTACTAACTGTATCTATGAAGTATCTAAAATATATCTATGAAGTGAGAAGGTTTCATACCATGGTCTTGGTTCCGCAGCCAGTCAGAGGGAAGGTGGCGGTGATGTGGGTCGAGTTATAAAACACTGGACAGGTCGGATCATTCAGCTGGAGAGCAGAGAAATGCAGGTTCTCCAGGAAAGAAATGGGCAGCACTAGAGACATCTGAAGCTCACGCTCCTTACATTTCAACTCTGACAGAAAAATACGCATGAGAAACATCTTTACATTTGAATGAGATGTGGGTGAGACACTTATGACGAATGAGACTTCTGAAGACAGTCCTGCGCTTTAACTAGTCAGGATGGTTTTGAAACAACAGACACATGCAGAATTGCTAGTGTTTTCTAGCACTGGCACTGTAGCACTGGCCAAGAAAGCACAGCAGCATCTCTACTTCCTCCGCAAACTCAGAAGAGCCAGAGCCCCGACCCCCATCATGTGCACCTTCTACAGAGGCACCATCGAGAGCATCCTAACCAGCTGCATCACTGTGTGGTATGGCGCTTGCAACGCATCCTGCCGCAAGTCACTTCAGCGAATAGTGAGAGCAGCTAAGAAGATCATTGGTGTCTCTCTCCCCTCCCTCCAGGACATTTACAGCACCCGTCTCACCCGCAAAGCCCTCCGCATTGCAGGTGATCCCACCCACCCGACACACAGCTTCTTCAGTCTGCTGCCATCAGGGACCAGCAGACTGAAGGACAGCTTCATACATCAGGCTGTCAGGAAGCTGAACTCCCTCCCGTCCCTGACCCCCCTCCCCTCTTTTTACCCCATACAACACTGAACTCTGACACTATGAGACCCCCCCCCCCCCCCCCCCCCCCTCCGGCTCCCCACACCCCCAGGACCAGCCACCCCCACCTACTTACAAACTGTGACCAGCACCTCCCACTTGTGCAGCATTGGACTGATCACTACCTCATCCAGCATTGACTGCAAACTACCTCCTCGGATAGTCTCATAAAAAGACTGTTCTCCTGTCAATTTAACAGACTGACAAGCTCTTTTTTCACTACACACATATCTGCACAGTTTTTGTTTTATTTAACTGGTTTGCACTCTATCTATTCTGCCATGTCATTATCTATCTTTTTTATTTTTCTACAATGTCCTCAGACTGACAAGCTCTTTTTGCACTACACATATATCTGCACAGTTTTGGTTTATTTAACTGGTTTGCACTCCATCTATTCTGCCATGTGCCTTATGTCACTTTATCTATCTTTTTTATTTTTCTACAATGTTCTCAGATTGATAAGCTCTTTTTGCACTACAAATATATCTGCACAGTTTTGTTTTTATTTAACTGGTTTCATAAGGCGCATCTGCCATGCGCCTTATGCCACTTTATCTATTTATTTTATTTTTTTTCTACAATGTCCTTACTTGTATAGCTATAGAGTTGTATGTACATATGTTTAAACTGTATTATCTGTATTTGAACGTGTTTAATGTTAACTGTTTACACCAAGGGTCTGAGGGTAACGCAATTTCAATTATCTGTATGTATGTGCCGTACATGTGGAAGAATTGACAATAAAGCAGATTTGACTTGACTTGACTTGACTTGTTTTAGGTTTTTCGTGTTATAGTTTTACATAAGTTTAGGTTTTTTGATTCTCTTCAAATAAAATGCTGCATTTTTACATTAGAAATAAAACTGTGCACAAGAATAAAGATAAAATCAATCCAATACCCTTGGATTGTAATGATGACTATAGATGATGTATTAAATGTATACAAGGAACACAAAACAAAGTATGATTCAGAATGCAAACAGACGTAAGAAAATCATCACTCCACTATGCAAACAGTGACAACATTTGCTGACAGCTGAATCTGTCGGGGGAGATTTAAAAAAAATAATCTTATATTTCTTACAAACTAACAAAAATCAAAAACAGACAACACATCTCTAGTGTGATAAATCATTACCGCTGCGGACACGAGGTAGCACTATTGTTCAGCAGGACAGTGCATTAGAGTATGTTTTTTTGTTGGTGTTTTTTGCTCTGTTCTGGCGTGTGAGTATAGTGTCCATGTGCTCTATAAGAAAGCTTTAGTTTGTTTCTGATTTTATTTCAGATGCCTGTCACTGTTACGTACAGTGTTACATAACGAATACTACAACATCTGAGGCTTACAGTATCTTCAAAACCATTCTGCACATTAAGCAGTACAGGCTGAAAACAACTGCGGAAGTGTAATAGTAAAGTGTAAAAATAAAGTGTTAGCTTTAATGATTTACAAAAAAAAACAACTAACAGAATTATTACCTGTTCCAGGCGGCAAAGGATCTGTTTGCGCTGAAAGAGAGTGGAACTACATGAAATAAAGACTACAGGCATTTGATCTCCCATCGCCAGTTTTTTAAATACTAACAGGAAAACACAGAAAATGAGTAAAACAATCTTACTTTGTTGAAGCCATATACATCTGACGTTAGACTGCAGGCTGTGAAACAAACATTAAACAGTTTAACTGAGCTATCAGTTGTGAATTTGTTTTATGAAGAATTCAAGTTGATTGCTGACTACCTCTGAGTATTAGCAGCAAAACAAACGGACAGCAGATGTGCGAACTGATTTTGACCTCGGACCCAGGACAGCGTGACGGAACTCTGGAAACTCTGGCCTATTTCCATTGGTGATACGAAGAGGCCCGGTGGACCAGTCACGGCAATTTCAGACACACTGCATTGAGAAATGACCAGGGATTTCAACTGATATACTGACAAAATTATTTAGCATGAAGTATTATGGTGCTTGTGTTTTTGGGGTCACAATGTCTGAATGATATGAGAGTTTAGATGATTCCCTTATACTAATGAGAAGAATATACATCCAAACTGAAGCGTGCCATCAAAATGAATGGAAATAATCACAGCTACACACTTCAGTGCACTAATGTCTTTATTCTGAATGGAGCAAACTGATCTGAGTAAAAGGAATTAAGAATTAATTTATGCACACTGAGTTTAATGAGCACTCAAATTAAGTAATTTGGGTCAGATCAGGTCGAGGACAGAAAAGAACCTGACAATTCCTCTAGATTATGTCTCAATCTTCTTCAAAATGTCTTTTTTGTGTTCAGCAGTAACAACTGTTGAACATCTGGGTGAATTTAAGCAACATAAATTAACATGGCATTAATCTCTAGAGAAAAATTTAATTTGTTGACATTAATCTGAACATGAAACAGTACAAAACTCAAATATGATTGCCTAAATATAGCTCTCCTGTGCTGTCAGCTTACCTCTGTACTCTTGAGTCCACTGTAATGTTGACATGGACCTCCTCGAAGGGCAGAACGTGGATTACAGCGCCTCCTGCTGGACTGATGCCTGTGAACTCCGGCACGACTGAGCAGCCGGCTCCGCTTTCAACTGCAATTAAACAACATTTCACATTGAAAAACTGCCTACAAAAGTGCATGTCACAGTCCTATCTTATTTGTGTGTACATTTACATTTATGCATTTAGTCTTATAGTCTCATGTAGCACACAAAACCTATAAATACACAGACTGCTTCACTACCTAGAGAACACTAGTGAGATCCATTCAAAACACTTACAAACACCTCCTTTTGGAAATCATCAATCATTTTGCAAGACGGTGTCTATTACAGTATAACAAATATAGGAGTGCAGATACAGTGTAATTCAACAATAAGTTTTATTTATATTACATTAATGTAAAAGATTTTACAGTAGATAAAAACACTAGAAAAGATAAGTTCAAATATAAACCAATTGAATATTAACCCATTATGCAACAATACAGTATAATGTCAATTGTTAAATTCAGCATCCTCTGCCAGATTGCATTACAGTGTTTATTAATGACCTTATTTGTCTAGAGCAGTTTCTTAATATTCTGACAAAACACTCTCTATCACCCCTAGACAGTCATCCTGCAAAAACACCGTACATGTAATAAGTACAGATCAGTTACGAATTTGCAGGTGCACGATGTGCTACAGTACTTATTGCATACAGAATAAAATTTCTCATCAAAATTGTGAACTGTAATTATACTGTATGTGTAATTATTGTAAAATCGCTGTAGATGAGCCTGTAGGCCAGCTTCCCTCATGCTCATTCCTGCACAACCATAGTGCTTTGCATTTCATCAAGAACAAATAACCTTTGACCACATCCCATTAATTTCTCGTCCCCTCCTCTTCCTCTTTATCTCCCACCTCTAGGATTAATTTTCCCGAGCACATATTGGCCTGTGCTCCTGTTTATATCATCCTGATATATCATCCTGAGTTGTGAAGCATGTTCCGAGAGAAAGGTACGGTGGCCGAGAGAGCTCAACACGCTGCAACTTCAGAAAACACATGCAAATAGACAAAACACCAGCAAATCAAGAAAACATCTTCATCATTTTGACAACACATGCGCTGCAAATGCTCACAACACATGCAAATTAATAAACGCTGCAAATGCTCACAACACATGCAAATTGAGAAACGCTGCAAATGCTCACAACACATGCAAATTGAGAAACGCTGCAAATGCTCACAACACATGCAAATTGAGAAACGCTGCAAATCCTCACAACACATGCAAATTGAGAAACGCTGCAAATCCTCACAACACATGCAAATGTCCTTTCTTTCATTAGCCTACTAAAAGAGCCTGAATAAATTTTTAAATATTATTCTTACTGACATTTTTATTTTGACCTGGTTTTAACAATTAATGAAGCATTGCAAATTTATTTTCATTAACCTTGAAATTATATTTAGTTGAGGATAAGTTAGCCATCTTACATAATAACGTTAATCGTGTTATTTGTCATTATTAATCTAATAATATCCAAAAGACAAAGAAATCCCAGCTGGTCCGTCACTTTTTTTGGGTCCCCTTGAAACATTTCCATTGTGGTCCATGCAGCACGTTTTTGTGAGGATTTGCAGCGTTTCTTAATTTGCATGTGTTGTGAGGATGTGCAGTGTTTCTCAATTTGCATGTGTTGTGAGCATTTGCAGCGTTTCTCAATTTGCATGTGTTGTGAGGATTTGCAGCGTTTCTCAATTTGCATGTGTTGTGAGGATTTGCAGCGTTTCTCAATTTGCATGTGTTGTGAGGATTTGCAGGGTTTCTCAATTTGCATGTGTTGTGAGGATTTGCAGTGTTTCTCATTTGCAGCGCATGTGTTGTCAAAATGATGATGTTTTCTTGATTTGCTGGTGTTTTGTCTATTTGCATGTGTTTTCTGAAGTTGCAGCGCGTTGAGCTCTCACGGCCACCGTAGAAAGGGCCTGATCTTCTTAATATTGTATAATGCAAATCTGCAGGACCTCGCCGTTTTAGCAATGTGGTCTGAGAAATTCAGCGTATCATCAATCATAACTCCAAGGTTTCTGGCTGTTTCTGAAGGAGTTATGGTTGATGAGCCTAACTGGATGGTGAAATTGTGATGAAGTGATAGGTTTACTGAAACACTGAAACTACATCTGAAACTACATGATCTTAAGGCTCTAATGCAAGTGTGTGGCAAACATAAGAACATCTTCAGTACTGCTGAATTTAGTTGGTTGAGAGAATCTTGACAGAAAAGAAGCTAAAATTCTAAGATAATTTTGATTTGATTTGTTTGAACATTATCGCTACATAATTCCTATATTTCAGATGGGTTATAGAAGCAGCTGAATTATTTCATACATCTATAATTTTGCTACTAAATGTAACTATTTTGAAATATATGACTGATAGAATGTATATCTGATGTAGTTTCAACCATAGCAGATTTTTCAGTAGTTATATTGTTGACTGTTTATTTTTACTGCTTCAAACAAGAGCAATTGTTAATTTCATGGTGAATATCGAGATGACATGCTGACCTGTTATTAGGAGATGCACAGGTACAGTGGAGAACGGCTCTGCCTCACGGTCAGATGAAGGAAAATCCTCCACCATGATCAGAACTGAATATTGACCCAAAGGCGCTCCAACTTCATACACCAGTGTACATGTCTCCTTTCAGGGTTAAACACAAGCATTTTTGGAAGAAACAATATAATATCAAATATTGAATGTACTGAAAAAAATTATGTTATTTGATTGAAACAAATCCAAATATAGGATGAGTAAAGATGACTGACTTCATTAAGCTGCAGAAATTCACCAAGTTCAGTCTTCTTATAACGGCAGCGAATCTCATCTCCATCCAAATCCATCACATTCACCGGGATATTCTGAGGACAAGCAGCTTGTAACCTGACACAAGAGATGCACAGGTTTCAGACATACAGTATGTTTTCTGTCAGTATTTCTGGACGTCTGAAGCGCTGTTCACCTGACTGGAGGAGGAAGAGCCACATACGGAGGCTGGTTAACACGTTTAGTGTCGGCTCTGACAGACAGATCTGCTCGTGAATGCAGTGGCACGACTCTGTCAGATCTGAAGGGAGTGAACACAGTGTGAGATTTCAGTCACTCCACAGGTGATCGACTCGGACAGTGTGATCTCTCACCCAAGCTGAAGAGCAGTCGTGTGGTGTTTAGGGATGTTCTTCTGCCACTGATGAAGACACCAGCCGGGTGAAGGTAAAGCTCCTGTCAGAGGAAAGGTGCTGAGCTGAATACAGTCTGCTCCATTACACAGCTCATTCAGGGCCGGACAGGGCAAACTGGACACTGCACTGTAATGAGCCCTGACCTGCAACACAGAGACCCCAGAGTTTAAGCCCTGCCTGTGGCTCTTTATCCCTCGTTTAGCCTGTTATAGTTCAGTTCTTTGTCTGTTCTTGTCTATATATTGTGACGAGTCGGCTGCCTCCCCCCCTTATTGTCATCACCACCCCGTCCCGTATTCGCCGCCCTTCACCAGGCTCCCGACGGGAGTGGGTGTGTGAGAGAGGAGGGGCGCTGAAACAGCCAGGGCTGGCGGCGTGTGATGAGGCGCACCTGATGTGAATAGAGCCTCATCACCGCTGCCGTTTAAATGCAGAGCGCGCCTTTCCTCGGGAAACCGGTCTCTTCCCACGTACATGCACGCTGGTGTCCTCGTGGGTCCAGGAAGGGAGCGTCGAGTAGGAAGACTGCCGCACCCGTTAGATGGCCGACGGGCCAGGATGCCGGGCCGTCGAGTCCCCCAGAAGCTCCGGGGGCCCAGGAGTAGGACGTCGCCGCTAAAGGAAGCCGCCGCCACTCGCTCCCGGACACGAGAGGGGAGCGCGTGCGGCCATCGGACTCCGCCCCTTCCCTGGACCCTTCCCTTCTGAACACTGCCCTCCGTCACAAGCCCCGCAGCACGACGAGGACTCCAGATCCCTGTTTATTTTGGACACTTTTCCCCCTTTGGACACTTTAGTTTAATATTTTGTTTAATAAAAACCTCTCCGAGGCCTGACGCCATGCCCACTGTGTCTGTCATTTGCTCCTCCCACCACAATATATATATATATATATATCATCACCACCCCTACACTACATTTGTATATGTAGGGAAGATGTAATGGGTTCTCTCATCCTTTGGGGAGAGCTGTGTGTTGTTTCTTATTAGGGGAGTGAGCCCTTCTTTTCACCCACAGTTCTATTTTCATTGTGAAAGGCTGTCGCCATTCTGTTATGCTGTGAGAGTGACTGTGTGGAGAAAGGAGCCAAATAAAAGGAAGCTGCTCTGTTTGACTCAACGATTTTGGTGTCCTCCTCATTTACTCCTCACTTCAACACAATGCAGACATTTGGGGGAGCACACCGACGAAGAGGCTTACATCTTTGGTGCCGTGACCCGGATCGGAACGGAACGGAAGTAAGCTTTTGTATAATTAGTGTGAATAGAGTGGAGATAAAGTAAAAAAAAAAAAAAAAAGAAAAAAAAAAAGAGAAAAGCATAAGAGGAAAAAAAAATTATTACTGCACCTCGCCTTTCTTTTGTTTTAAAGTGGCATTGTTAAATGTATTTTTGGACTGAACTGAGTTTTGCTTAAGGAGTATTTTTTCCCTTTCTGTTTCTGAGCTCTTGATATTGTGCAGTAGGAGTGTTAATTTGTTCTTCTGAGCAACAAATATGTAAGTTGATGTGCTTTTTGAAACCATATCCTTTTTCTTGTGCATTTGATTAGTATTTGAGTATATTTAAAGTGCTTAAGAAAAGTGGGTAATTATTATTTTTTTCTCTACTTTTATTTACCTTAATTCTCAATAAAGCGCTTTGTGGATAGAGGAAAAATAAGAAATACATAACGCATACACTTGCTGCATTAATTTGCATTTGTCTACATTTTTTCTTAAAATTACCTTTGATAACATTGCACATAGTGTATTGCACACTACATACACATTGTGTGTTGCACAGGCAAGAAGAGTCAAAGAAGTGAAAAGAGAAATGCAGAGGCTCCCTGAAACCACCCCTCATCGACCACCTCCCTGTCCCCAAGTACCACTAAGGCAGCCCTTCCAGGCCACCCCATGGTTACCAGTAAAGCAAGACAAATTCCAACAGTTTGAAATAAGCATGCCTGTCAATTTGAGCATTGAGACTATGTCCCAGCCAGACAATAACTCTCAACAATCTGTCAGGCCAAAGTCGGAGCAGTTAGTAGCGCACAGACAGAATGTACCTCCATCTGCAGTGAGCTGGCATCAGTTGGGAACCCTTGGATTGCTCATCCACAAGCCTCTGATAACGCCCCCTCTGGACTTCCAACCACTGTGCACATGTCTTCTCTTAGCCACCACCCACCTAATGTGCCAAATGCCTCATCACAAACTAACATGCATGACAATGCCACTACCATTCATGTTTCACCAAACATGGCCAGCAGAATGCCAACTGACACGCCCACTTCTCCAAATGACTCTCACATGACCCAAGCATCGACTATGCCACCTAAAGCCCACATTCCTACTTATCCCGACATGTACTCATCTCCATATGGCCTGCATATTCCTGCTGCAACTGTTGTCTCATCCAAAACTAACTTGACTGGCCATCCAATGACCGTTCCAGCCCCTGTATCCTCCTGCTATGGTGTACCAAATGCTATGTACTCGAGACCTTCTGACTCATTTCTGCCCCCAGCACCTCCTGTCTTGTCTGGAACCAGCTTTCCTCAAGAAACAGATCCCGTTCAAGCACACCAAACCTTCAATGATCAGCAGCACATTTTACATTCAAGTTGTGCCACTATGCCAACCCCCCCAACTCCTGTGTATGCTCCTTTGACAGTGCCGGTATATCGTGGTTCAAATATGTATGCACAACAACCGTTCCCCATGCAACTACCTCAGATTGCACCTCCACGGGTGGCTTATCAGCAAGACGCAAACTCCCATAGCTCTGCGATGAACATGCCACAACCCAGTTTTACACAGACACACCAAGTACGAAATGTGCAACTATTCAGCGGTGGTCCTGACTGTAGGATACTTATTGAAGACTGGATACGGGATATGCAGTATCTACTTGATGCTGGAGGGATACCTGCCAATCTGGGTTTTGCTACGGTGGTGCAACATTTGAGTGGTGAACCCAGGAGGCTAGTTCTGAATCTCCCACCTAATGAGCAGACTACTGGCAGGGCTTTTGAAGAACTACAGGCTGAGTATAGTGATATGGAGACATCTCTGGACCCATTAGCAGGCTTCTATGAGAGATGCCAGTGCCATGGTGAATCGGTGTGTTCATATGCCATCGCCCTGGAGGCCACTTTACGTTCAGTAGAAGAAGCACAGTATGGAGGCCAACCTTTTCCAGACGGTGATAGCAAACTGACTCGTCAGTTCTTGAGAGGATTGAGTGATGAAGAGGTTTATCACAGGCTTGCGCCAATGAAGCCAAGGCTTCTAAGTTTTCGTGGGCTTCAAGCGGAACTTCGTAACCTGACTCGGGAAACAAAGAAGTTTCAGTCACAGCCAAAGGCTAAAAAGACGTATGCTCAGGCTTAGTTTACAACTTCCAGTTTTAACCAGAGTGGAGAAAACTCAAGAACAGACAAAGAAAACAAACTGAACTCAGATATGTCTGAACTCACAGCCATGGTAAAGAAACTGATGAGCTGGCAAGAAGATCAGATCAATAGGCTGATCCAGTTAGAGGCTCGAGTTGGAGCCTCACCACACGCTGTACTTCCTCAGCCCCAGAGATCTCAAGGGAGTAGTGACACTGAAGTAAGGGGCGTAGTATGCTATCGTTGTGGAAAACACATTGCACGTCTGTGTCGGACATTGATGATGGACGAGGTGGCCCCAGCTGAAAATGGAGCAGAGACCAGGCAGGATTTAAATGTGTAAGGCCTGTGGTTACCGGGGCAACCACAGGCATGCAACAGAGTCCCCAGCAACATGAGATGGCCACGTCTAAACCAGCTGACACACCGCTGGTAGGTCCGTGTAATGAAGGGGTGGTTGAAGTGAATGGAGAGATTTGTAAGGCTCTCATTGACTCTGGCTCTCAAGTAACCACAATTACTGGCTCACAATTACTGATGAGTTTTGGCGACGACATCCTGTCCTTTGTACTCAGGAATTTCAGCCATCAGACATCCCCATTGAAGGTGCCTCTGGCCAACCTATATCTTATGTTGGTGTGCTTTGTATCAACCTAAAGTTATCGGGAAGGGTCTACTTTAATGTTCCTGCTTTCGTTGTCCCTGTGACAGAGTACCGGTCCAGTGTTCCATTGCTTATTGGGACTAATGTAATAAGGGTTTCCAGAAATGACCTCCAAGCATCATATGCCAGAAAGTATCTGGCCAGAGTAAAGATGACTAATCCTGAGTGGCACTCCTCATTCTTGGCTGTTAGTAAAAGTGAACCTGGTGGAGCTAAGGGTAAAGTGGGTCAAGGACAGTATGCTGGCCACAGAATAACAATACCTGCTGGTAAGGAGCAGGATGTTTTCGGCAGAGTTATGGGTGGACCAAAGAGAGTACAGTACACAGTTCTGGTGGAAAGTGATTCTTCCAAACGGCTACCAGAAGGCCTTATATTTGCCAGGCTGCTTGCTAACGTGAAGGAAGGTTGTGTGCCAGTCCGCCTCTTGAATCTGTCTGAAAAGGATGTAGTCGTCAATCCAAAGACACTACTTGCAGATGCTTTCCTCGTCAAGAATGTCGTTGAGGAAGGAGAAAAGTGCCAAATGCCCTGTCAGAACCAGTTCATGTGCCAAAATCAGTGTGGGAGTTCAGTGACGGTGTCTTTTCAAAGTCATCAGCAGACTACTAGCGTTGAGTCTAATGATGGTATGATATGTGGAGTTGATCTTGGTGCTGCAGCAGTGGAAGGTGAGGAGCAGTTGACATTGCTCCAGGATTTGTTGAGGCGAAATGCGGATGTCTTCTCCAAACACTCTATGGACTATGGACATACTACCACTGTACAACATGAGATACCCCTCATAGACCCAAAACCTTTTCGCCTCCCTTATCGGAAAAAAAACCCCATCTCAGTACCAGGAGGTACGGAAGGCCATATCACAGATGAAAGATGCTGGAGTCATTCGTCCAAGCAAAAGCCCATATGCATCTCTGATTGTTGTTGTCTCAAAAAAAGATGGCTCCTTGAGGATCTGCGTGGACTACAGGAAACTGAATTCCTGCAGTACCAGAGATGCTTTTCCTCTACCAAGAATAGAGGAAGCATTGGAGGCATTGGGACAGGTAAGGTTCTTCTATACTCTAGATCTTACATCTGGCTATTGGCAGGTTGAAGTGGCTGAACACAACAAGCACAAAACTGCGTTCAGCACACCGATGGGATTATATGAGGCCAACAGGATGTTGTTTGGCCTGCAGAATGTCCCATCAACCTTCCAAAAATTGATGACCTGCTGTTTTGGTGATTTGAGTTTTGAGAGCCTCCTGATCTACCTCGATGATATAATTATCTTCTTTAGGACCTTCGAAGAACACCTTGAGCGGTTGGAAGTAGTGTTCACCCGGCTCCGTAAACATGGTTTGAAGCTGAAGCCTCCAAAGTGCAGTCTGCTGAGGAATCTAGTTCAGTATCTGGGACACGTTGTGTCTGCAGAGGGTATTCATACGGATCCTGAGAAGATAAGTAGAGTCAGGGACTGGAAGCAGCTGTCGAATGTGAAGGAAGTGCTGGGGTTTGTTGGTTTTGCAGGGTACTACAGGCGGTTTATCAACGTATACGCAACACTAGTGGCACCCCTGTATAGACTTACCTCTGGTGACCCAAAGAAAAAGAAAAGAGAAGTTAGAGGAACTTCTTGACCTGCAAAGCCGTTTGAGTGGTCAGAGGAATACGAGAAAGCATTTGAAGCATTGAAAGAGAGATTAATTACGGAACCAGTTATGGGTTACCCCAACTACAGTTTACCGTTTGTACTGCAAACTGATGCTTCACGTGAGGGTCTTGGGGAGGTCCTTGCGCAAGTTCAAGATGGTGTGGGAAAGGTGATTGCTTACGCAAGCAGAGGTTTGAGACCTCCTGAAACCCGCTATCCCGCACACAAGTTAGAGTTTTTAGCTCTAAAGTGGGCGGTTACAGAAAAGTTCTATGACCACCTCTATGGGCATAAATTTTCTGTGCTGACCAGAGGTGGGTAGAGTAGCCAAAAACTGTACTCAAGTAAAAGTAAAAGTACTTGTAGAAATATTTACTCAAGTAAAAGTAAAAGTAATAGTCTGAATAGTTACTTGAGTAAGAGTAAAAAAGCATCGGATAAAAAAACTACTCAAGTAGTTAGTTACTAGTTACTTTGGATCATATACTGAATATAGTCTATTTTTATTTAGATATATAGATATTTAGATACAATTTACACACACACACACACACACACACACACACATATATATATATATATATATATATATATATACACATATACATATACATACACACTGCCATTCAAAATATATATTTTTTTATGTAGTTTATTTCAGTGATGCAAATCTTAATTAGCCTTTAAGCCAGTCTTCAGTGTCACATAATCCTTCAGAAATTATTCCAATATGTTGATTTATTATAAATGCTGTTCTTTTAACCTTCTATTCATAAAAAAAATCCTTAACAAAATGTCACGTTCCAAAAAAAAACTGCAAATCCCTGTTGAAAAAACCAGCATATGCTGGTATAGGTATGTTTTGAAGCATGGGATGCTGGTTTGAGCTGGTTTAATGGTCCGACCAGTTTAAGACCAGCACATGACCAGCATAAACCAGCATCCCAGCTTCAAAACATACCTAACTAGCATATGCTGTTTTTTTCAACAACACTGATAATAAATCAATATATTAGAATGATTGCTGAAGGATCATATGACTCTGAAAACTGGAGTAACAGCTGATAAAGATTCAGATTTGCATCACTGAATTAAATTATATTTTAAAGTATATTAATTGTTATTAATGAATTATTATGTATTATTTATATGTATATAACCTCTGACACGGAGAAGAGAAAAATTTCCTCACAAGACCGCTACAGAACATCTGAACATAACGAAATAAATGCATATGATGGATCTTCTTCCGTCTGTTCCGCAAGATGTAAACAAATGTGGCCTTTATTTCTGCAAGCGTAAATATTGTGAAAATATCAATATTAATTGTGTCTAAGCAAAGGCATTCCTCCTGGAACTAACGCGGGTTTGGCGGGTGTTCATTTCATACTCTGTGACAGCTTATTTACTGAATAAATTCTGGATTGCATTTAATGTATAAGGTACATTTATAACTAACTGGTAATGTCATAGTGGTATCGTGTAGTCAGTGCAATCGAATCTATACCTGTGGAACCGACAGCACTGTTCATCTAATAAAGATCTTCAAAGCTAGCAAACCATAGCCTTTTCAGATTTGCTTTCACCTGACTGTAGATCCAGAGCCACGTCTTCATCGCTCTTGATGTTCTTAAACTTTCTGTTATCTGAGAGAGAACCGCTTCAGACGACACTGAACTAATCATTCAAACTGATTCACGAACCGATTCACTGGTTTGCGAATAGGTTTGTTCGAGCCTTCGAACAGAATTGACTCAAAAGAATGAATCATTCGCGAATGGGCATCGTTCATTGCCCAGAGAAAAGTAGACGGCGCGTTTGGAATAAACTGAAGCATTTTTAACTTTATTATTACGTATTGCAAATAAGATAAAGTAACGAGAGGAGCGTCGCCCACAGTAACTAAGTAAAAGTACAGTTTTTTTCACTAAAAATGTACTTGAGTAAGAGTAAAAGTACCCATTTTTCAAAATATACTCTAAAAGTATTAGTTACCCAAAATATTTACTCAAGTAAATGTAACTCGTTACTACCCACCTCTGGTGCTGACTGATAACAATCCTCTTAAATATGTGATGAGCACCGCAAAGTTGGATGCCACAGGTCAACGCTGGGTATCACAACTTGCTATGTTTGACTTTGACATTGAGTAGAGGCGAGGGAAGTCTAATGCTAATGCCGATGCACTCTCGAGGATGTCAAGGCAAGAAGTTACAGAAACCCTTCAGTCATGCCCACAGTGGATTCCCTCCACTCAGCAAGTCCAGTCCTGCGAAGATGATATAGGGGGAAATGAAGCAGTTGTTAGTGAGCAAGCGGAGAGAACTGTTGTATGCAAAGAGGGAGAGTATCTGGACAGTGTGCCAGCTGACCCATTTGATGGAGCGGGAACTGATGCACTGCCTGTAATGACAAAATTAGAGATCAGAGGATGTCAAAAAGAGGACCCTGTCATTGGGCTGGTCTTGCACTATAAAACACTTAACAGAAAGCCAAGACGTGGAGAAAGATCGGAGAAAGGGAAAGATGTGCTGCTTTTATTAAAAGAATGGAGGAGGCTGGTGGTCAAAGATGGGATTCTCTATAGGCAGGTTAAAGATGTTAAGGGACAGTTTGTTGCTCAGATGGTCCTACCAGAGAAAACGAGGCTTCTGGTTAAAACGAGTCTTCATGATGATTCTGGTCATTTATGATTTGATCGTACCTTAAATCTGTTCCGGGAACGATTCTTTTGGCCAAGAATGCATAATGAAATAAAATCCTGGTGTGAGCAGTGCGAAAGATGTTGTCTGAGGAAGACTCCCACAGCTGGAAATAGGGCTCCACTGGTCAGCATTCACACTAATGCCCCTATGGAACTAATCTGCATGAATTTTCTTGTCCTGGAAAAGTCTAAGGGAGGAATAGAGAATGTCCTGGTGGTAACCGATCATTTCTCTAGATTCGCCCAGGCTTACCCCACAAAAGACCAAAAGGCTGTCACTGGTTCCCAGCAAGACTCCACGCAGATCAGGGCAGACATTTTGAGAGTACAGTGGTCAATGAGCTGTGCAAGTTGACTAGAATCACAAGGACTCATACCAGCCCCTACCACCCACAGGGCAATGGGATCACAGAGAGATTTAACAGAACTCTGATGAATATGTTGGGCACTCTTGATCCTGATCAAAAACCCAAGTGGCATGAATACGTTGACGCATTAATACATAATAATAATAATAATAATAATAAATTTTATTTGTAATGCGCCTTTCTTTAACTCAAAGAGCTACAACATGTACAAACAAAATAACAAATCAACCAAAACTACATAATATCAAAATAAATTCACAGTAAATAATCACAAATTAAAAGCTTTACTAAAAAGAAGCGTCTTAGCGTCTTAAGAAGTTTCTTGAAACAATCCAAGGAAGCCGCATTCCTAATGAACACAGGTAATGCGTTCCATAGCTTAGGCCCATTATAAGAAAAAGCCCCCCCCCCATGGTTTTCAATTTACAATGAGGCTGATACAAGGAGAGACAACCAGCAGAGCGAAGAGAGCGAGGAGTAGAAAGAGTGACCAAATCACAGATGTAATCTGGAGCCAGCCCATGCGTACAACTGCACTCAACATGATTCGACTAGTTTCTCCCCGTACTTCTTGATGTATGGCAGACATCCACGACTGCCTGTTGATCTCCTTTTTGGTTTGTCATCTGCAAAAGAGCCATGTGAGTACAGTGAATATGTCCAGACGCTGCGTGAGTGCTTGACTTATCCCTATGGCGAGGCAAACAAAATGTCAAGGCATGCTAAGGACCTTCAGAAGAAGCACTATGATAAGACAGTCAAGAGTAGTGTGTTGGAGCCTGGTGATAGAGTGATGGGGAAACTGTGTTATGTTGAAGGGAAACACAAGCTGGCTGACAGGTGGGAACCATGTCCATATCTATCTGTCTGTCTGTCTGTCTGTCTGTCTGTCTGTCTGTCTGTCTGTCTGTCTATCTATCTATCCTAGAGGCATGCTAATAACTTGCCAATCATGCTAGCAACATGCTAGTCACTTGCTAATCATGTTAGCGACATGCTAATCATGCTAGCGACATGCTAATCACTTCCTAGACATGCTAGTAGCATGTTAATCATGCTAAAATCATGCTAGTGACATGCTAGTAACACGCTAATCATGGTAGCGACATGCTAATCATGCTAGAAACATGTTAAGAACATGCTAATCACTTGCTAATCATGCTAGCGACATGCTAGTATTATGCTAATCAAGCTAGAAACATGATTGCAACATGCAAATCATTTGTTAAACATGCTAGCGACATGCTAATCATGTTAGAAACATGCTAGTGACATGCTTACAAAATGCTAGTAACATGCTAATCATGCTACAGACATGCTAATCATGCTAGAAACATGCTAGTGACATGCTAGTTACTTGTTAATCATGCTACCAACATGCTAATCACTTGCAAATCTTGCTAGCAACATGCTAGTAACATGCTAATCATGATAGCGAGCATGCTAGTAACTTGTTAGTCATGCTAGCAACATGCAAATCACTTGCTAATCTTGCTAGCGACATGCTAGTACTTACTTACTTACTTTACTTTTAGTCATTTAGCAGACGCTTTTATCCAAATCGACTTACAAATAAGAAAAAGTAACTAAAACTAAAAGTTAACACTCTGTAAATACTCTATACACACCCATTTAAGAAAATACAGAAATTAAATAAAATTGACAAATGCATACAACAACATTTCAATAGTAAACATAAAAAAGTAGCATGCTAATCATGTTATTAGCTAGTAGCATGCTAATCATGCTAACGACATGATAATCATGCTAGAAACATGCTAGTGACATGCTAGTTACTTGTTAATCATGCTAGCAACATGCTAGTCGTGCTAGCAACATGCTAATCACTTGCTAATCTTGCTAGCAACATGCTAGTAACATGTTAATCATGTTATAAACATGCTAGCGACATGCTAGTAACTTGCTAATCATCATTTCTGACAGACTGTATTGCCTTTAAAACATTCAAACTTTAAGCTTTTAAAACAACTTTCAGACTGCAAACCATCAAACTTAAAACTTTTTTAAACCTCTTAAACTTTTTAAACTTTTCAAACTTTTTCAAACTTTCTGGTCCGGCTTTCTCAAGCCAACTTAAAGTTTGTCTCCACAAACTTTTCTATCTAGTTATTCTTCTTCTTATTCTTCTTCTGGACAAAAATTTGGCGGGCTACTCCTCCTGCACCGTTTGTCACAGACCCATGAATGAGGTGTCAAATCGACACACAAACACACACACACACACACACACACACACACACACGCGCAGGCCCTTAGGAAGCCTTTCTCTCTCTCTCTCTCTCTTTAACTCACACACACTCATTTGACTCATCTTTTAAGTAACCTATGATCTTCAGAGCCACACCCTAGCAACCACTTACAGCACCTTAGCAACCACCCCATAGACCTCCATTGAAAACAGATCAAAAGGGATATCTTTGGATAGAAGTGTCGTAGAAACATGCAGGTATTGTTCCTTTGACTTGTGATCGCAAACAGGACTTCCCTCAAGCATGTTACACATGCTAGCAGTGAATAGGTACATGCTAACAGTGATTAGCTAAGTGTTAAACTAGGCTAAGAACATACCAAGAACTTTATAAAAATACATAGTAATGATGTCAAATCATGCAGCATATTGAGGAGAGGTGTGCTATATCCTAGGTGGTTGTCCTGCATCTTCAATAAACAAGCTACAGATAGTCCAAAATGCAGCGGTTAGAGTTCTTACCAGGTCAAGAAAATATGATCATATTACCCCAATTTTACAGTCTCTGCACTGGCTACCTATTAAGTTCCATATCAGTTACAAAATATTATTACTTGCCTATTACTCTCCTGCGTACCTAACTCGTCTTCTACCACGCTACAATCCAACCCGCTCCCTAAGGTCGCAAAACTCTGGACTTTTGGTAGTACCTAGGATAGCAAAGACCACTAAAGGAGGTAGAGCTTTTTCACATTTAGCTACCAAACTCTGGAATAGCCTTCGTGATAACATTCGGGGTTCAGACACACTCTGTCTGTTTAAATCTAGATTAAAGACACATCTCTTTAGCCAAGCATTCACATAATGCATCTTATAATCTTGTACTGCAGTTATATCTGATCAAATTTATATAATTATTATTCTTTAGCTTGGGTTGAACAAATCATTTTTGCTTAGATGGAACAGCAGCTACGCTAATTATGTCTCTATTTGTTTCTCTGTTGATTAACATCCCGTGGTAACTAGGAATTACAGAAGCTTCAGTCTGGATCCAACCCTTAAATGATCTGAGATGACCGAACACCTGAGAAAAGATGATGCCAACCCCTCAGAGGACCTTAGAGGATGCCAACGCTCAGACAACATACAGAATTACCAAATTTTGCCATAAGTTAAATATATTAAGGTTCTGCAATATATAAATATATTGTGGAAACTTAATATCCTGTAGAGCTGCTTTGCAACGATTTGTATCGTAAAAGCGCTATACAAATAAACTTGAACTTGAAAAGATGTTTATTAATGTGCGGAACAGAGAAAGCAATATTGCAATTTTGTGATGGTCTCACCGGCTGGGATCTGTCCTGATCAAGCAGCTCAATGTTGACAGCTGCGCCCAAAATAGATCCGGCAGTGATTCGGACCAACGGCAGCAAACCGACGGCCAGAACCCAAACACTGCAGCTCAGATCCAGCTTCATCACAGCCACCGGCCTGATCCAGACCAAGACAAACAGAAAATATCCTTCACATTTCCTTCTGCTGACAGTAATATAGTCAAAGTGTTAACCATCAAAAATCATCTAAACGACATCTTTGTTGACTTAAGTTCCTAATTCAGTTTTATTTTGATTTCTTCTCAAGTAAACATTTTTTCTTATCATGATAAAATATATGCACACGCTTCATTCTTCAGATTTTACAATATCTTTGAAAAAGCTTGGTTTAGCAGTTAAACAGTCCTTTAACAGACGTATCTCATGTCATGACTGTAAAAGAATCAGAAACACTGACCTCCTGATGTCTGTCCGTCTTCTGAACGCTTTCCCTTCACTCTTATTATCACTAGTTTGTCAGTAACTTGGATATTTTGGATAGATTAAACAACGTCCCAAACTCCTGAACATCTTGTTTCCTAGCATCAATGCGAAAGTAAAATGTTGTAAGAGAGGATGCCAAACTGGCTTGGTGAGATTTGTTAAGGCATTGTTGTCTATTGTTAAGCGATTACGTGTCAAGGAATGTGAATGCCAGGAACAGACCATGTGTCGAGAAGCTTAACATAGAAAAAAAAGCCAAACCTGTTTCCTCTTTGAGTCCAAGACTGTAAGGTGTTTGTTATCAAGACACACAAGAGCATGAGGCTTTCTCAAGAGATGTTGAGCTGATTCACTGCTCTCATGCGTCTCATCATCACTGTTGCCAAGTCCCCTTATTATACACGACTTTGGGCTTCTTTTATTGTTAAGTTGTGTGAAAAAATCCCAGGTCACGGGTTGTGGTTTTTTAGGCTTATTTTAAAAAATATGGTTGCTTGTTAGGAAAATCTGACAAGCAACTTTGTTTCTTTACATTTATGGTCGCCATTTCCTCCAGTTCTTTGATTGACTCTTCATCTGCTCTCAACTTACTGATTAGCCAATCAGTGCATTAATATAAACTCTGTAGCCTAATTGGTCAAGCATTCCACCCCCTCCTCCCCCTCCTCATTGGAGTAAAATCACATTCAACATGAAGGCGTGTGATGCTGTAATCACAAGCGAGTAGTTCATGTAATAAACATGAAAATTTCCACAAACATGTCACCAACAAAGTGGTACAAATATGGCAAAAAGTACAACAAAGACAGAGAAAATGATACACAACTTAAAGACTGGACATGTCAAGTGGTCAGTGATTAAAGTAAAGAGGTAATGTAAAATAGAGATTCGTGCTCACCATGCAGATCTCCTACCACATGGAAGCACAGACAAACACAAGAGAAATTCCAAGCCATTTTCGTCAAGCTCATGCAAAAGGAGCCCCTACCAAATATTGAATACATATACAGTAAATTAACATACTTTCCAGAAGGCCAACAATTCACTAAAAATGATTTTTTTTTTTTATTGGTCTTATGAAGTATTTTAATTTGTTGAGATAGTGAATTGGTGGGTTTTTGTTAAATGTGAGCCTAAATCATCACAATTAAAATAACCAAAGACTTAAACTACTTCAGTCTGTGTGCATTGAATTTATTTAATTTAATTTTTACACGACATTCTAGTTTATTGAGATGCACCTGTATATATATATATATATATATATTTTTTTTTTTGTGGTAATAAAAATAGATGCAAGTGAACAATAGCCTTTAAAATTACTTAAAATACATATATAATAGCAATGATGCAAAAATAATTAGATGAAATAAAAGTATCAAAAGCAAGAAATCATGGTTTTATTGAACAAAACAGTTAAAATACATAATGTATTCTAAACAATAGAGCTAATGTAGATTACGCATAACAAAGGCCTGCAGGATTGTTTTTACACATTACTGTGCGATCTAATCCTCTTTAATACTGACCAAACACCATTTAATTCAAATGTCCACGTAATCTTTAATATTTGGCCATTTCTTTAGGACAGAAATGCTACAGCCGCAGTAATTAAATGAATATGTGGACATCAAAACCTGTAAACTCAGAGTGAGGGTTTGAGCTTTTATTTTGAACCCGCAATGTATTCTCCTGTGTTTGTTTAGATTTATAAATGATTTACCTCACAAATCTGATGAAGTGGCACACATTGCATTCCCGGATGAACGTTATAATAAACACAAACTCACAAAAACATGCAGAGATGGACATGTAAATAATAAGAGTTTCTGTGGAACTACTGTGACGCACGAGCTTAACCTATACAAATGTAAATAATTAAAGCGCATATACTGTATTAGAACTGCATCGCATATAATTTTTTTATTAAATCATAGCGTTTGTGAATTTACAATTATGCTTAATTATTTTTAAATGGATTTAATATACCTTGCAGCCTTGGAAAACAGTCTAATAATGTGTTTTATGGACTCTCGTCAGTTAAATGCGTCACTTCCGATGTTTTGCCGGATAGACGACGCCTGCAAAATCAAGTTGAGGATTTAAAAAAAAAATGGAAGTGTCAAAAAAAAACAAAAAAGACGAGTAGACTATTATTAAATATAAATGTTCTGTAGAAACAACAGCAGCTTTCAGTCTGTCACTGTGATGCAAACATGAAATATCAGACATACAGCAGTAGTTACAGGTTTTTTTATTCGATTGCGCTGCTTTTCCATTGTTTTTTCTGTGTAAACATGGACGTGTTTGACTGTTGCGCTCTTGTAGCGTCTCTTGCATGAAACGGCTCTTAAAACGCAGCACTCAAGTTAAAAGAAGTTAATTCCCATCTTCTTGCATTTTTTCCTCCTCTACAAAAGTGCATTCTGTGTGAATGGCGCCGAGTGATATTTATGATGCTTGTGAGCGGTTAATCATGTGTGGTTTGATCATTCTTTTCTCTTTGTTTTCACTGGCATATTGTTATATTGTAAGTTGATGATTTTTAAAAATCAAATAGTCGAAAAAAATCGACAAATTGCGACAGCCCTACTAAAGACCTGGTGCTTGTGTGGTTTGATAGCAGGACACAGTCATCATACTACGGGAAGGGAAGAACGGGATCGTATTAAACTGGTGCTGTAGTATTGTATAGTGTTATAAACCACTGGAGGGTGTCTGAATCATCTGTGGTAGAGAAGTCAGATTAGTTTTGTATATATTAAGATGTATTTGTATTGAGAATTCCCAGTACAATAGCCATTTCATTTCCCAAGCCTGCTCTTTCAGGAACGCTGATTATATAACGCTATGATCCTGGATCCTACAAAACAAGACTTCTGGTTCAAAACAGTAAATAAATCATAATATACAGTTTGACATTGAATAGTAGCCGATAATGACGCGCTTCGCGCTCTGCAAACAAATCTGATTCTGGAGAGCTGTCTCAACTTAAATCTAGTCGTTTGGGTTTATGAGGCTTTGCCTGAAGAAAATCTGAGCCAGTGAATAAGAAATGAGTAATAAGGGAAAATATAAATAATAATATAGTGCCTGCAGACCTCATCCTTTATTTGAGTCTCCAGACGAACATTTAACGCTGAAATGGTGTCGTTCTCATGACCTGCCCATTAACATGAGTTTAGTGTAAATCACTTACTTGTGATAAATAACTATAAATCATTTTAATTAGTTAATCCTAATTAACATAGAAATAACTGAAAATATTGGGACAGGATTGAGTCTACACTTACACATCATGACTTTTCATTTCTTAAAGACTGATGACAGAAAAGGCCACAGATCAAAGCAACACAGATTTTACACTAAAGAAAAACTGAAAGAAAACTGTCAGCCTCCTTTGTCCCAGCACTGATGAAAATTCAATTGTATATTTTTTTCCTTCCGTTCAAGTGTATATTTTTTCCCTTCCGTTCACAAGATGGACTAACGAAACAGAGCAGGACTTACAAGCCTGTTTCGACCTCACTGATTGGACTGTTTTTGAAGCCGCTGCCACCGATCTGGACGAGCTCACAGAGACTGTGACATCTTATATCAGTTTCTGTGAGGATATGTGCATTCCTAACAGGACTCATCTAATTTACAACAATGACAAACCATGGTTCACTGCAAAACTCAGACAGCTCCGTCAGGCCAAAGAAGATGCTTACAGAAAGGGGGATAAAGTCTTGTACAAACAGGCCAAATACACACTGGAAAAGGAGATCAGAGTGGTAAAGAGGAATTATTCTGACAAGCTCAGGAAAAAATTATCTTCCAGTGATCCTGCTTCAGTGTGGATAGGAAGGAAGGATATCACCAGTTACAAGTCACCATCCCCCAGCACTCTGGAGAATCAACTCCTGGCAGATGACTTGAACGACTTTTATTGTCGTTTTGAAAGCTCACCCCACACCCGCCCTGAACACCTCTCCACACAACCATTCACACCTCCAGCAACCCTCCTCTCCCCCACACCTATGATTCAAATCAGCGAAGAAGATGTGTGCCAGGTCTTCAGGAAGAACAAAAGAAGGAAAGCACCAGGCCCAGACGGTGTGTCATCTTCACACAGATCTTCAACATATCACTGGAGCTGTGCGAAGTCCCCTCATGCTTCAAATGCTCCACCATCATCCCCGTCCCAAAGAAACCCAAAATTACTGGACTTAATGACTACAGACCTGTGGCCCTAACATCTGTTAGCCAAAGTCAACGCCAAAGTCTTTTGGATATCAGCAACGCATACGAACATCAACTCTCACCGGCGGCTACTGAGAAGCTAAGAGGCCTTTGTTTACTGCTGGAGCCGGACCTCGAGACCGCGGCCTCGCCTACTGACGCTACCCGCACAAGGCAGCGTCGCAAGCGGGGTGAGAGAGGACGTAAGTGCGGAGGTATACGAGCTAGGCTAAGAGCTAACCCCACAAGACCGGCTCTTCCAACACTCATGCTCTCAAACGTTCACTCTCTGGAAAACAAACTGGACTTAATTCAACTCAGTCGGTCTGCATGAGGCAAGGGATTGTTGTGTGTTTGTTTTCACCGAAACATGGCTAAACGACAACATCCCGGAGTCCGCCATTCAGCTGCACAGACTAACCAACTTCCGAGCGGATAGAGATTCATCACTGTCTGGTAAGACCCGAGGAGGTGGCTTGTGTGTGTATATCAACAAAGACTGGTGTAACAATGCTGTGGTATTAACAAAACACTGTTCATCACTGGTGGAGTTTATGTTTGTGAAGTGTCGACCGTTCTATCTGCCGCGGGAGTTCAAGGTCATTGTTATTGTTGCGGTCTACATCCCCCCGTGTGCAAACGCTAAGGACGCGCTTCGTGAACTGTACAGCGCCATCAGTGAACAACAAACAAAAAACCCCGACGGCTTTTTCATCATAGCCGGTGACTTCAACCACACAAACTTAAAGACAATTTTGCCAAAGTTCTACCAACATGTGAACTTTGTAACAAGGGGAAACCACACACTGGACTTTGTTTACACAACAGTAAAGAACTCCTACAAGGCTGTACCCCGCCCCCACCTCAGGTACTCAGACCACATCATTGTTATGCTAATCCCAGCATATAGACCACTTCTCAAACTCGCCAAACCGGTTCAAAAGCAGATCACCGTATGGCCAGACAATGCCACTTCAGTACTGCAGGATTGCTTCCAGGACACAGACTGGAACATATTTAAAGAGGCAGCCACCTATAACAACCACACAGACCTGCATGAGTACACTGAAACTGTGACTGCTTACATCAAAAAGTGCACTGATGATGTGACAATCACCAAGACCATCACCACACTTGCAAACCAGAATCAGAATCAGAATCAGAATCAGAATCAGAATGAGCTTTATTGGCCAAGTATGTTTACACATACAAGGAATTTGTTGTAGTGACAGAAGCTCCACAGTGCAACAGAAAGACAGTAACAGGACAGGACACAGGTAATAAAACAAAATAACAAGAAATAGCCAATAACCAGTGTACAAAGCAGCAAAAAAATAAAAGATACACAATATATAATATATAATATAGGCGACTATAACAACAGAAGCCATGGATTACAGCAGAGGTTCGTGGGCGGCTAAAGACCAAAGATGAAGCATTCAGATCAGGAGATAAAGCAGCCCTCAAAACAGCAAGAGCCAGTCTGTCCTGTGGCATCAAAAATGCAAAACGGTCATATGCTCAAAAAATCAACAACCACTTCACAGACAGCAGAGACACACTGAGCCTGTGGCAAGCCATTCAGACCATCACTGACTACCAAAGAAATCACCTGTGTCCTGTATCAATGACTACCGTCCCATAGCACTGACTCCAATCATGATCAAGTCAAGTCAAGTCAAGTCAGCTTTATTGTCAATTCTTCCACATGTACAGCACATACATACAGAGAATTGAAATTGCATTACTCTCAGACCCTTGGTGCATACAGTTAACATTAAACACGTTCAGATACAGATAAATACAGTTTAAACAGTTTAAACATGATGAAGTGCTTTGAGAGGTTACTCATGCACAACATCAAAACCAGCCTCCCCAACACACTCTACCCGCTCCAGTTTGCATACCGTCCAAACCGCTCTACGGACGATGCAATTACCTCCACCTGGCTCTTACCCACCTAGAAAATAAAGACTCCTATGTTAGAATGCTGTTCATTGACTTCAGCTCGGCATTCAACACAATAATCCCACAACAGCTCATAAATAAACTAAACCTGCTGGGCCTTAACAATTCCCTGTGTAATTGGATCCTGGACTTTCTAACCGGAAGACCTCAGTCAGTCCGTGTCGGCCACAACACCTCGAGCTCTACCACACTGAGCACAGGGGCCCCACAAGGCTGTGTGCTCAGCACGCTGCTCTTCACACTGCTGACCCACGACTGCACAGCCAAGTTCAGCTCCAACCACATCATCAAGTTTGCTGATGACACAACAGTGGTAGGTCTCATCAGCAACAACGATGAAACGCACTACAGAGAGGAAGTGGCACAGCTGGCTGAATGGTGTGGGACTAACAATCTGTTAGGAGGTTGTGATGGACTTCAGAAGAAACTCCGTTGACCACCCTCCTCTGACCATCGACAGCTCGACTGTGGAGAGTCTCCCTCCACCCATCCTCACCACATTCTACAGAGGCACCATTGAGAGTGTGCTGACCAGCTGCATCACTGTCTGGTACGGGAACTGCAGTGCTGCTGACCGCAAGACCCTCCAGCGGACAGTGAACACAGCTGCAAAGATCATCGGTGCCCCTCTCCCCTCCATCCTGGACATTTTCCTTACACGATGCGCCAGCAAAACCAACAGCATCATGAAGGACTCCACCCATCCCTCCCACAGTCTCTTCCAGCTCCTACCATCAGGAAGACGGTACCGGAGCATCAGAGCCCGCTCCGCCAGACTGCTCAACAGCTTTTTCCCCCAGGCTGTGAGAGCCCTGAACTCAAATCACCCCGCCCCCCTCTGAAACCCCATGCAAACCCCTACCTCCTGAAACCCACCCCCAATGCGGAGCTGAAGTCCACAAACAGGATCAAGTCAAGTCAAGTTGAGCTTTATTGTCATTCCGCTACATGTGGGGACATACAGTGGAACGAAATGTCGTGCCTCGCAGGACCACGGTGCTACATAAATACAGACATACAACAATGAAACACTATAAACCTATACACAACTAACCTACTGACAGATTTAACAATAAGTATACTATATATAAGTATTTACCCTATACAAACTAAAAAATAGAAGATAAAAAATACAAACTATACGAATGCTTCACAAATACTGTACATGTGCAAAGAGAAACATTTTGAGTCAAGCATCTGGTTGGGGAACAGTGCAGGATGATTTGTAGTGCATGAGCATGTAAACATACATATATTGCTGAGTCTTTTGTGGGATTGTGTACACGCAGCAGTGTGTGTAAAGTGTCTAGTGCACATAGAGGAGAGTGTGTTACTATAGGTGGTTTGTACAGGCCCACTCACATGTGTGTACATCCACATGGATTCTTATTGGCATTTTTTATCATTCATCAGCTGGAAAAAAAAAAAAAAACACACACACACACGTATACATGAGCGTTCAGCCGGACACTAGCGGTATATATTTAGTGTTCAGGAACTAGTCAACAGATCAACCGTCTCATCATCATGACAATGCAGAAAGCCACAGAAGGGAGTTTCATCCAGCGCTGCTTCCTTGTGTAAAAACAAACACTGAAATCACTGATCGGAGTTTCACAAGACAGACTTAGGCAATACAATCTGATGCAAGTTACAGCCGTCTGATTCATAGAACAAGACATTCTGGATTTGATCCAAAGCTCATTTCTGTGTCCTGGACAGACTTACAGAGACATACTGTCAAGAGCAACTTACAAACTCTGACAAAGTCAAGTCTGCCTGTTGACATGAGTGGAAAACTGCTTTAAATGCAAACTAAAACCAGACAGAATTCGCACAGTCTTGTACAAAGTTAATGTGTAAAACAAGATTAGGCTTTGCATCAATATTAGTGATTGAGTTGGTCAGAAACTAATACATTTATTATAAGATGAACTATTCTCATGTTTTAATCAATCCGTTGCTTTCAGAACTTCCTACTCGAAGTTATCAGCCAAATTCATAAATATTAATTAAGCCACGCACGTCCTGCAGCGCCATGCACGTAAGAGGATTAATATTAATAAGCAAAGCATTCAGTGATTAGTCATGTGACAATCGCCCACTTACAAAGATCTGCCTCTGGACCAATCAGATACGCCGTCTCTGTAGAACGCTTAATATTCATGAGATGAGCCGCGTTTATCCAATGACTCTTCACTTCCGGGTCTCGGCACGATTCCATACAGTATTTTTTCTTTCCTCACCCAGATTTTGTTTAATTAAACCAATTACCGAGATCACGTGTTTTACTCAGCTCTAGTAAACTCAGCACGACACGTTTCTAAGCTTTCATTCATATCAAGCGTTCCGCTGAACATAGATAACTGTCCTTCATATCTTAAGTGTAGCATAATTGCGAAAACAACAGTTCCTCTCTGCGGGTTAACTTTAGCAATCATTAACCAAATAAAGTCCAAGCGTTCTTCTTAGAAGAAAAGGGAAGAAAAGATGAGAGTTTTGTGTAAACAGAATATTTGATCGCGGCTGTCAGTTATAAACAGCTCTCCCTGAGCGACAAACTGACACAACATCAACAAAAACGTTAATATCTATAAGAAGAGCACAGACATTGCTACGGTAAAGTACCTGTGTGTAGTAGTGCATTATTTCAGTGTCTCATTGAACAAAATTGTTTCAACATTTTTGGGCTTTGTGGATATGGAGGGAGAGACAGCAGAAGCAATCGCCACAACACTGTTTCTTGACAATATTGGTCTTGATTTCAAGAAGTGCTTCAGCATCGGAACTGATGGCTGTAGTGTCATGGTTGCACGGAAAAACTCTGTTTATACTCACCTTCTCAAAAAGAAAGAGAAACTGCAACTGCTTAAGTGCGTGTCATTCAATTAAACTTTGTGTCAGCAAAGCCATTGAAACTGCCTCGCAATCTTGAGTTTTTAAATTCCCATTCACACACTTGGTTTTCTCACATATGACTGCTGTGTTCGTGTACTAAAGCAATGGGATGAGCTGAAGTTACATTTTCACCTGTGCAAAGATGCAAAACGATGCTATGATGCAGAAGTACTGAATGAATGAATGAATGAGGCATTTATATAGCGCTTTTAATGCGTATTGTTGTACACCCAAAATGCTTTACAATCAAATAGGGGGTCTCTCCTCAACCACCACCAGTGTGCAGCATCCACTTGGATGATGAGACGGCAGCCACAGGACAAAGGCGCCTGTGCGCTCACCACACACCAGCTACAGGTGGAGAGGAGAGAGAGATTGAGCCAATCAAGTGTATGGGGATTATTAGGAGGACATGATAGACAAGGGCCAGTGGAGGGAATTTGGCCAGGACACCGGAGTTACACCCCTACTCTTTACGAGGAGTGCCATGGGATTTTTAATGACCACAGAGAGTCAGGACCTCTCATCCGAAACGACGGTGCTCTTTTCACAGTATAGTGTCCCCGTCTCTATACTGGGGCATTAGGACCCACACAGACCACAGGGTGAGCACCCCCTGCTGGCCTCACTAACACCTCTTCCAACAGCAACCTAGTTTTCCCAGGAGGTCTCCCATCCAGGTACTGAACAGGCTCAGGGGGCAACCAGTCTTGGGCTGTAGGGTGATATGGCTGTGGCTACTCTACCAGATGTCCCGTGATCCCTTGAACAAACTGCACCTGGAGTTTCTTATACCCATCTTACATGAGTTTTCTAGAGTCAACAAATTGTTCCAAATTGAAAATGGGAATGCATTCAAAATGCTGGACTGCCTAAAGTCATTTTTTTGTACACTTATCTCAAGAGTAATCACACCCAGCACCATTCCTCCCTCTGATTCAAAACTCAATTTGAATGACAGCCAATCATCTGCCAGTTAGTTTTCTATTGCTCTATCAGTATCAGGCAATCATCTTCCTGGAGAGAAAAACAAAAGATGACTGTCAAGCAGAACAGTTGTGGACGGATGTTCTGAACTAGAATCAGAATCAGAATGAGCTTTATTGGCCAAGTATGTTTACACATACAAGGAATTTGTTGTAGTGACAGAAGCTCCACAGTGCAACAGAAAGACAGTAACAGGACAGGACACAGGTAATAAAACAAAATAACAAGAAATAGCCAATAACCAATGTACAAAGCAGCAAAAAAATAAAAAGTACACAATATGCAGGAAGGACAGCAGTGGGGAGCGGTGTTTTAAAGACCCTGTTTGCACTGCCTCTTCTTGCAATGATTTTGAGAAACGTTGACGTCGAAAGGGTTTTCTCAGATGAACTATGTAAAATCTAAACTGCGGAACAGAATGGGCCAGAAGACTCTCAGTAGCATATTGTGCATTTGCTACAGCCTAAGAAGACTTGGTATTTGCTGCAAGGACTTTGTCCCGAGGCAGGAGATGTATGTTGGGATGTACAGAAATGGAGGAGATGATGGACAGTGTGGCATAGGGGCAGGATTACCTTTCATTTTTACAATGTTTTTGTAATGTATTAATTATCACAGGCTATTATAATAAAAAATCATACTAATACTAACACTAGATACATATGGCTCAAATATTTTTTATAATTAGTGACAGAATTTTCATATTGGGGTGAACTAACCCTTTCATGCGCTTGTCTTTTTCTCCCTGCATCTCTTCAATCCTCTTCTGCTCAGAGATGATCGGAGATGAGTGAAGAGTGCATGCCCTCCCACTTTGTTGCAGTTTGCTGATTTTTGTTCTGTTTGCTTTTTATTTTCAAATAAAAGAGTGGTTTCCTTGCACTGGTCTCCTTGCACTGGCTACCAGTGGCAGCTCGCATCCAGTTCAAGTCACTGATGCTGGCATACAGAACGACCACAGGCTCTGCACCCTCCTACTTCCACTCACTATTACGAACCTACATCCCCTCCAGAAGTTTGAGATCTGCTAGTGAGCGACGCCTTGTGGTACCATCACAGAGAGGCTCAAAATCACTCTCCAGAACATTCTCGTTCACCATTCCTGGCTGGTGGAATAATCTTCCCACCCCTATCCGGAACGCCGGATCCCTGGCAACCTTCAAGCAACAACTGAAAACTCATCTCTTTCGGCAGTACTTGACTTCATCCTAAACTCAAAAAAAAAAAAAAAAAAAAAAAAAAAAAACTTTCCTTCTATCTTTCTCTCCACCTACTAGCTTGTACTTATTTGAACAATGACTGAGACTTGGTGTTACGAGCACTTCCTCTGTCTGATTGCCTCTTCAAGATGAATCGCTTTTTGTATTCCCCAATTGTAAGTCGCTTTGGATAAAAGCGTCTGCCAAATGACTAAATGTAAATGTGGTTTCAGTTTAATATGTTGCAGGCTCATTTATTGATAAATTATTTATCTGCAGTTGTTTATTTGTCTCGCAAGAGTTGGACCTAGTGCTCATCATATAGTCTATTGTAATGCTAGCCAAAGGATGCCAGAAAAAATAAATACTACATTTCATATTTTTAACTTTAAAGCTGCAGTCTGTAACAATTTTTTTTTTAAATGATCTGAAATCCATTTTTGTACATAAGACAGGGTTCAAAATGATCTCCTTACCTTGAACCGATTCACAACAATAAGCTTATGTTTTCTTATTTGAGTGGTACTGGTAGGAATTCGTGGGTAATTCGAGAATGCTGCTGTGTCATTACATCACATCTGAAAACAAAGAATTCCTTCACCTTTGGCCTTGAAATCGTAATAGTTTTTAATACTATTATATTTACAAGGCTTGACAGTTTAAGTTATGTTTGTGTATATGTATTTCTATCTTAATACTTGTGCTAATAAGTTCTATGTATTATTTTTATTTAGGGCTTTCAAAATTAACATGTTAATTTTATTATTTTCAGTTTAAATCGGCAGTCTGTAAGTTTTGCCTCTTGGTCTCCATCTCTGTAACCTGCAAATGCAGTTATTTGTGGAATCTACACTACGTGGGTTGTGCTCCGGCACGGATGAATCTAATGTTTTGAGTTGTGTTATGTGTGTGGTTACATGCAGATTTTAGTTCCCGTACAGTCTAATCTCTAATTGTCATGCAATTCTATTTTCATCTAAAAGAAATGGTTTTAACCCAAAAAGCTAATTATTCTTCTTTAGAACTGGTTCTCTTTCAAACGCAAACTGTGTAATTCCACCTAGGCTATCTGTTATCAGATGCACATTTAAAGCTGGAATATAATCTAACTTCAGTCACTTGGGTTTCATAAACAATCCTTTTGGATAACAATCCTCCATCAAAATGATGTTTAATTATTCCATCTGCTGTTAGAAAAGGCTATAAACCAGGGGTGTCAAACTCAGTATTGTATCGCGTGTGCGTCTACCAGGAACTATCCGGGAAAATACTGATCTATAAGTCTTCCTGTGGTCTAACGCCATTACGCAACACATCTGGTCTTTGAATATGATCGGCTGAGGCGCGTTTTGTAAGATCACAGTAAAGTACAGTGTTTTGGAGCTTATTGCTTACACTGCTGAACAATCACAACTAAGCTCTAGAAAACACAGTAAAGGAAAAGTGTGGATTTCCGTTTATACACTCTGATAGAAGCAAATAGACAACAAATAGAATAAGAAAGAAACCATAACAGCTAGAATGAAGCACTTGTGCTGAAAAAAGGATTTTAATGACAGATACACGATCAATCATTTCTCATCATCAGAACGTGTGGGTGGCTGGATAGACAATACTGATGCACTTCCCATGCCAATTTTGTAGAAATGGATAGAGCTAGTGGATTACAAACTATTAAAGCTACAGTAAACTTCAAAGCCATTGGTCCTACAGTAAAAGCACAAAGTCTGCTGGTCTGCCGAGAGTTAGTCTGGGTTTATGGTTTAATCCGAGCACTCCATTAAGGGTTAAAGGATCAGTTTCCTGTTAAAATGAATGGCTTATAAATACTGCACGCTGTATTCTTTAAGACTGCAGTAATTCACAACTTCTGTCCAGAGTGTGCAGCTAAAGCAGCCAATCAAAGCGGGAGTGAAGGGTTTGGTCCTCGAATGGGTCTCTCTGCTTCACTACTGGCCGTTCTTCACGTTAAACATCCTCTCCTGAAGCAAACAGACGGAAAAAAACATATATATATATATATATAAAATCAATCTGCATTTGAACATCACCCTAAAAGTGCAAACAAGACAACATATGATTTATGGGCTAACCCAATGGGTTTAATTGTACTATAAAACTACAGTTTCATTACAGAGCCTCGTCAAGGAGCTTTAAATCACCCAGCAGCGTAAACAGACTGTCTTCAGTTACAGAAGCGTTCAGATTACACTTCTGCATTCTGCAAATGGGATCACATTTCATTTCTCAAATGAAGAAAAACGTGTTTTTGCACCTTGATCATGGTCTCGAGTTTGATGGCGTCTGCAGCAAATTTGCGAATCCCATCAGAGAGTTTCTCCACGGCCATACGATCCTCGTTGTGCAGCCAGCGGAAGCTTTTCTCATCCAGGTGCACCTGCTCCAGATCGCACTCCTTCGCTGAAAGAGATCAGTTTGCTGAAAATCACTTCACCCAGATGGTTTAGCGTGAGGGAGGCGTGTCAGCTGATGCTCACCTCCCTGCGGCGTGAGGGAACAGGTCACTGCACTGTGGTCCTGGCTGAGCTCTCCCAGCAGCCCCGGGGAGATGGTGAGCAGGTCACAGCCGGCCAGAGCCTTCACTTCCCCCGTGTTCCTGAAGGAGGCGCCCATCACCACCGTCCGGTAGTTGAACTTCTTATAGTAGTTGTAGATCTTGGTGACACTCTGCACCCCTGAGAGAAAGACATGGACACAAGACAGACGCTGACTGACGAGTGAAAGCGTGATATGGTCTGGTGACTCTCTGCTTCACTCCGAGCACCATGTGCGCTCGAGTCGATCAGTGTTTCTGACGCTCCATTGAGTTTGAATTGCTTCGGGTTAACGCTTATAATTATACTAATATAGTATACAAAAAAAGTAAATATAATAAAGTATACTCCATATGGAGAAATGTTTTAGCATCCATCACTTTTCTGAGCCAGGGGTGTCCAAACCGGTCTCTGGAGACCACAGGGAGTTCAGCTGGAACCCTAATTACCCCTGAATCAGCTAATCAAGGTCTCCAGACTTCAGGCAGGTGTGAGGAGCTGAAGTCTGCAGGACTGGACACCCCTGCTCCCTGTTCCACCACTTTTCCATAAGGTAAACGTCAAACCCTTTGCGGTCACTGTTGAATATTTTTGCCTGTAAGTAGGTTAGATTGACTGCTTTGGACTGCTGCCTTGAACCTGAGCAGGAGAGCACACGATACGCCCGGCGTGTGATATCTGTCCTGCTCGAGAGGCTTCACAACACACATTAAGAGAGATACGAGATGCTGAATGTTTCTCTACGAGCTAAAAAGAAAAAGTTCAGTTATCGGAGAACATGCCTGGATCCTCATGGGGCTCGTAGGTTTTGCGGTCTGTGTTTTCTTTGTACCAGTCCAGGATACGCCCCACAAAGGGCGAGATGAGGGTGACATGAGCCTCGGCACATGCGACAGCCTGAGCGAACGAGAACAGCAGAGTCATGTTGCAGTGGATCCCGTGTTTCTCCTCCAACACCCTGATGAAAAGCCAGACACACAGACGTCAGCAGAGAAGCACTCACTGGGTTTATTAACAAACGCTGCATAAAAGAATCATTGATGACCACAAACTAGCAAACAGGTGCAACGCATGAATATTATCTTATCTTAATGGAGTTGACTGTCGTGAATCCACTCACTGTCCGGCCTGAATGCCCTCCCACGTGGAGGAGAGTTTGATGAGGATGCGATCCTTACTGACCCCTGCCTCCTCATAGAGAGAGATGAGCCTCCGGGCACGAGACACCATCTCCTCTTTATCAAAGGACAGCCTGGAATCACACGCCACATCGCCGACACACTCTGATCATTCAAAAGGTATGTTTTTGTCTTTCTTTTGAGTGTGTATTAACAGGTAAATCTCTGGTCCAGACTGCAGCACAGTATGTGGCAATTATGAACATTAACATTTGTGTAAAGAAAAGCAGCAGCAAGCAGCCGGTCACCAGACACAAGGCCTAATCTCATTGCCTCAGCTCCATCTCGTTAGGATGCGAGGAAATGAGGATTCAAAAGAAAACGTATTTGTGAATGGAATATTCTTTATCACTCAAGAGTCACCAGGGCTCGACATTAAGCACTCTCATGTGGTTGTCCTTCAGACAAGTACATTTGCCATTTACTTAGAGTATAAAAGTTACTTGCCTGAAGGGAGAAAAAAAAAAATAAATAAATTGGGAGTTATAAAATATAATTTAGTTACACAAAAAAAAAAAAGTTTTATTTAGATTTTTCTTTTTAAATAAAAAAGGTGTGATACTATTATATTTTAAAATAAAACTGAAGTATTAATTACAATTATATTAAACTTAAAAATCAAATGATAATACACATTTATATATACAGGGTTTCAACACCTTTTCCATTTAAAAATTACATACTTTCAGACTCAAATTTCCAAACCTCGCGGTAGATTTTCAGACCATGTTTAACATAAATGGTTCATATTTTCAGCTTTATATTAGGTATATAGTAGCCATCTGTAAATATTTTTATTTTCTCAGGGTTTTTTTTTCCCCCCTCATTGTCTCGAAGTGACAACATACAGAGTCCCTAATATTTATAAAAAAAAAAAAAAACTGACTTTTAAATGCACACAAGAAACTTTTCACACGTGCATGGGAATTTTTTTTGCATGCTTACGCATTACAACTTCTAATTTTATATAACCCATTTCCTTTGTGTAGTAAGATGGCAGTAATATGAATAAAACGAGAGCAAAGGATGCACATGAATTAATAGATATCTACCAGCTCAATTTTGCTTTTTTTAATGGTAGTACCTCTATCAAGGCCTGTCCAATTTAACATCCTCTGTGGTGCAGAAACCATGACACAAAATGGGCTGATGGCATAACATTTGCCAAGTTCAAGGGTCTCCATTTAAAAAAAAAAAAAAAAAAAAAAAAAAAGTTTAAGATTTGGCTTTGAGTTATGTAATACGGTGCTAAGAATATAGTGTTAAGAAACCCAAAATGCTTCTAACTAGGGCTGGGGGATTTGGCAATTTAAATATCGATTTTTTACCGAAGTAACTTTCTTTACTGACCCTCTAGTTAAAGAAACTTATATTCCCCAAGTGCAGCACACATGAAGCTGTCAACATGTGAATGTTAAACAAATCACTTATTAAATATCTTTGCAGAAAAATTGCATGAACTACAACTACATATTGTACAAACTTGTCTTATACAAAAGGTGTTCAGAAATAATACTAGGAAAATGCTTTATAAAAGAAAAAAAACAAAAACTCAAGTGAAGGTAATTCAAAATGACTAAAGGTATAACTCAAGTAGACTATTATGAACTACAAATGTTCTGTAAAAACAACAGCAGCTTTCAGCCGGTCACCATGATGAAAACATGAAGTATCAGAATGAATTGCGCTCATTTCCATTGTCTTCTCGGTGTAAACATGTGTTTGACTGTTGCATAAAATGGCAGTCTAAAAACGCTGCGCTCAAGTTACGAGGTTCACTCCCATCTTCTTGCATGTTTGTCAACACAAAAATGCATTCTGTGTAAATGGCGCTTAGCGATATTTATGGTCCTTCACAGAGCGCGTCACACATGAGCGATAATCACGTGCGCCAACATGTGGTTGGATCACTCTTTTCCCTTTACGGTCATCATTGGCATCTTGCCAAAGTGTCTAATTCTAACATTTGGTAATATTTCTATTCAAAATCGCGATTCCTCGATTTCTAAAATTAAAATCATGGCAAAACATTAAATTCAAATTAATCGATCAATAAAAAAAAATAAATAAAAAAAGTCAAAAGTCTGGAAACACATTTTTCCATACTTTTCCAAAACCACGTAGGAACCCTGTGCATATGAATTTTCAAACTTCAATTAATTTTTTTTTTATAAATTTAATCAGTGAATTAGTATAATAAGACATTTGGGTGCCTACCAAACAAATGAAATCAGGATCAACAAGATTCATCTTTGCAATGCAGAGGAAACACAGAAGCTGCATCTGAAGTGGAATAGATATACTTAACCACTGTTTAATGCAGCTCTGAAGGACATGGAATGCTTTAACCTACAGTTACAAATGAATAAATGCTTTGATTCATAGAACGTTGAATACTGATATTTGAAAAAAAACAAAAAAAAAACAAAATTAAAATGGCCACTAGGTGGCATCAAGTCACTGTTAATAAGTTAATCATTGCGATTGAATCCTAGATGGCGGCGCAGTCAGATGCAGCGGCTACTCCGGGTCCCAAAGACGGTGCTTTTATGTCTTTATTTGGAGACGAACAGAGGACATTAAGTGTCAGTTTACCGCTAACTCATAAGGCAATCACCCCAAAACTCATCTATGATCGCCAAAGTCTTTTGGATATCAGCAACGCGTACAAACAACAACTCTCGCCGGCGGCTATGGAGAAGCTACGAGGCCTTCGTTTACTGCTGAAGCCGGACAGCGAGACCGCGGCCTCGCCTACTGACGCCAACCACACAAGGCAGCGTCGCAAGCGGTGTGAGAGCGCTTCGTGAACTGTATAGCACCATCAGCGAACAACAAACAAATAACCCCGATGGCTTTTTCATCATAGCCGGTGACTTCAACCACGCACACTTAAAGACAGTTTTACCAAAGTTCTACCAACATGTGAACTTTGCAACAAGGGGAAACAACACACTGGACTTTGTTTACACAACAGTAAAGAACGCTTACAAGGCTGTACACCGCCCCCACCTCGGGTACTCGGACCACATCACTGTTATGCTAATCCCAGCATACAGACCACTTCTCAAACTCGCCAAACCGGTTCAAAAAAAAAAAAAAAAAAAAAAAACACTATGGAACTTTTTGTGCAATTCGAAGTGTGCTACACACAGGTGAGTGTGCCTGTACAAACCACCTGTAGCAACACTCTCCTCTATGTGCACTAGACACTTTACACACACTGCTGCGTGTACACAATCCCACAAAAGACTCAGCAATATACACTCACCTAAAGGATTATTAGGAACACCTGTTCAATCTCATTAATGCAATTATCTAATCAACCAATCACATGGCAGATGCTTCAATGCATTTAGGGGTGTGGTCCTGGTCAAGACAATCTCCTTAACTCCAAACTGAATGTCAGAATGGGAAAGAAAGGTGATTTAAGCAATTTTGAGCGTGGCATGGTTGTTGGTGCCAGACGGGCCGGTCTGAGTATTTCACAATCTGCTCAGTTACTGGGATTTTCACGCACAACCATTTCTAGGGTTTACAAAGAATGGTGTGAAAAGGGAAAAACATCCAGTATGCGGCAGTCCTGTGGGTGAAAATGTCTTGTTGATGCTAGAGGTCAGAGGAGAATGGGCCGACTGATTCAAGCTGATAGAAGAGCAACTTTGACTGAAATAACCACTCGTTACAACCGAGGTATGCAGCAAAGCATTTGTGAAGCCACAACACGCACAACCTTGAGGCGGATGGGCTACAACAGCAGAAGACCCCACCGGGTACCACTCATCTTCACTACAAATAGGAAAAAGAGGCTACAATTTGCACGAGCTCACCAAAATTGGACGGTTGAAGACTGGAAAAATGTTGCCTGGTCTGATGAGTCTCGATTTCTGTTGAGACATTCAGATGGTAGAGTCAGAATTTGGCATAAACAGAATGAGAACATGGATCCATCATGCCTTGTTACCACTGTGCAGGCTGGTGGTGGTGGTGTAATGGTGTGGGGGATGTTTTCTTGGCACACTTTAGGCCCCTTAGTGCCAATTGGGCATCGTTTAAATGCCACGGCCTACCTGAGCATTGTTTCTATGTTAAATGCAGAGCACGAATTCCGAGTATGGGTCACCATACTTGGCTGAATGTCACTTCACTTCACTTCTGACCATGTCCATCCCTTTATGACCACCATGAACCCATCCTCTGATGGCTACTTCCAGCAGGATAATGCACCATGTCACAAAGCTCGAATCATTTCAAATTGGTTTCTTGAACATGACAATGAGTTCACTGTACTAAAATGGCCCCCACAGTCACCAGATCTCAACCCAATAGAGCATCTTTGGGATGTGGTGGAACGGGAGCTTCGTGCCCTGGATGTGCATCCCATAAATCTCCAACAACTGCAAGATGCTATCCTATCAATATGGGCCAACATTTCTAAAGAATGCTTTCAGCACCTTGTTGAATCAATGCCACGTAGAATTAAGGCAGTTCTGAAGGCGAAAGGGGGTCAAACAGTATTAGTATGGTGTTCCTAATAATCCTTTAGGTGAGTGTATGCATGTTTACATGCTCATGCACTACAAATCATCCTGCACTGTTCCCCAACCAGCTGCTTGACTCAAAATGTTTCTCTTTGCACATGTACAGTATTTGTGAAGCATTCGTATAGTTTGTATTTTTTCATCTTCTATTTTTTAGTTTGTATAGGGTAAATACTTATATACAGTATATTTATAGTTAAAATCTGTCAGTAGGTTAATTGTGTATAGGTTTAGTGTATAGGTTTATACTGTTTTTTTTAATAGGTTTAAAGTGTTTTTTTACTTCATTGTTGTATGTCTGTATTTATGTAGCACCATGGTCCTGCGAGGCACGACATTTCGTTCCACTGTATGTCCCCACATAAAGCGGAATGACAATAAAGCTCAACTTGAACAGATTGATTCATTCAGGAACAAAACACCATGTTGCTCAGACAAAACAGTACTGTGGCTGTTTGGAATTATTTTTGTTGGTGAAAGAGCAAAAACAGGAAATAGTGTCTAAAACACAAATCTCTTAATGTTAACTAATTATTAATATTAATTGTAAATTTCCTACAGTAAATATATCAACTTAATTTGATTAGTAATATGCATTGCGAAGAACTTCATTTGAACAACTTTAAAGGAGATTTTCTCAATATTTAGATTTTTTTGCTCCTTCAGATTCCAGATTTTCAAATAGTTGTATCTCAGACAAATATAGTCCTATCATAACAAACCATACATCAATGGAAAGATCATTTATTCAGATGATGTATACATCTCAATTTAAAAAAAATTGACACTTAAGACTGGTTTTGTGCTCCAGGGTCACATATTCCATACAAAATATCCCCACAAAAGTACTGCATCACGATTTTTGGTGGTATAAACATTTTATTCTGAAGCTATTTTTTCCAGTGTTTTATTTACCTTCACAAAGGACAATTTTTAACCTTTTTTAAATGTATGCATCATGTCAAATTAGTACAGTTTATCAATAAATTCAATATACACTATAGGGCTGTTACCAGTAGATGTTTTAAAAACATTTATGAATATGAAAAATGTTGGGGGGGGGGGGGGTCATACTTCAACATACTCACCCACCAGTAGGTGGCGGTAAATCACTTAACGAGCGAGTCAATCAAGTCATTCGCTGAATCATTCGGTAACAAAAACACCGCCAAGTGTAGCTTGGAGATTGTGCAATACTTCTGCTGTGATCTTTGTTTGGAAATATTTTCGTTGGTGAAATATTACACATATATATATATATATATAAAAAGCGAACAAATTATGTGCTCGTGCGACCAACTGAGAAAGTTAGTGGCAAAAATGTGACCAGTGGGAAGAATGAGTCTAGAGCCCTGTGAAAGTAATAAAATCAGAAGAATCAGTCACGCGTTTCAATGCGTCGCTGGGTATTTGTGTCAAGTTATAATCGGGCAAGTTTTAAACTAGCTAGAAGGCTGGTCAGCTTGCTGTAGCTCGACCTACGATTATTATTAGGGATGCTCCGATCAGGATTTTTGCAGCCGATACGGAGTACCGATTTCTTGTCATGGTGATCGCCCGATACCGATGCCGATTCTGATGCTTCAAGCTTTATATAACATATGTAATAATGTTATATAAATAATCAAAAAAATTATTCCTTATACAGTGAATTTTAATATTCCTTTAAAATGGTGTTTATGCATAACGTGTATCAGGATACTCAATATAAGACAAAAATAAATGCAAACAAAATGTTTCTGATGCAACCCAAGACAGAGATTGTCTAGGACTCGAGTCGCATGTTTATAGCCTTCAGACTTGACTTGACCTGAAATGACTCCAGACTTTACTCGACTCGAGGAAAAGGACTTGTGAATATTTAAAAGCAACTCGAGTCTTTTATCCTTAAATACTTCTATAACTGATTTTCAAAAGGCGGACCTCATCCGCACCCTGCCATCCATCCGGACCGCGAGCCGTAACAGCAGCACCATTTTAAGTGAGCAGCATGTCAACAGCAGAGAGATTCACATAACAAGCGCTCAGGGTCATTTATGGTAAATCTCTTTCTGCGCTATATACTCTAGTATTTTTTATCTAAAGCTAAACACTTTATTCGAGCCCTTTCAACTCCGTGCTCTCTCTCCCGACGTGCGTCGGCACCAAGTTTAAGAGCTGCCGCAGTTATTTTAACAACGACAGAAACATGGCGAGAGGCAAAATTATACATTACTTTCACTAAAATACAGCAGCAAAAAAAAAAAAAAAAAAAAAAAGCTGCAAATAGTTATTTTTCTTACTATTTATCTATCATTTAGCCTCATTAATCTACAAGTACATATATATATACACATACATACATATATATATATATATATATATAAACACCAATATGGAGAAGTCTGATGTAACTTATAAGGTTAATACTGTTCAATATAAGACTGAAGAGGAAAAAAGAAAATCGAAACATTAAAACTACTGAAAGAACAAAACTGAGTAGTTTGATCACGGTTATCCACGGGCGCTGCGGATTATTTGCGGGTGGGTCGCAGGTGGATCAAATAAATCACAAATGATGCAATATTAACTACATTTTTGTAAAATAATTTTCTTCATTAGGCAGATGATTTCATTTGTGTATGTGTGTTCGCCTGATCGGGAAGTTGCAGTGACAGAAACGGTGACATTCCAGATAAAGTTTAAAAGGAGTAAAGCCTCTGTTAATGCTATTGAGTAGGCTAATATGGTCAAAGATGATATTATGTTTTATAAATAAATGTTCATAGAGCAGCCGCGATCAGCTCCGGTGCCCGACACGTGCAGTGATCGCAGATCAGCTCTAACGTCACTGAATCTGCTGTTAAAAATGAACCACCCATTCATCATATCATCATGCAAAACATACACCACATAACAAATTTTTCATTGTTTCTCGAAACGTCATAGCATTTCCACACTGGCGATGACTTGCAGCATATGTCCCCACGCATCATATACGTCATCACGCGTTGATCATCAAATTGCGATTGGTTCCTGAGATCGGCCAAATGTACGAGTACCGATCGAGTCATAAAATGTGAATATCGGCCGATACCGATCTCCGGCTGATCGATCGGAGCATCCCTAATTATTATTATTGAAAATATATAAACCAAGAAGGGTAGTTTGGCCTGTATTCTGCTGCAGCAATTTTGTCTTATGACGCAGTAACTACCGCGGGAGAAAAAAAATTAAATAAAAATAATAATCTTCGGTCTGTTGTCAGACTGAAGATGATTTATCAGTAATGTGACCAAACATTTAAGACCCATCGATTCTGAATTTAAGATATTAAGACTTTAAGGCCTTTTATTAGGAAAATGTTAAGACATTAAAGGACTTAGTAATGTATGCGTGTACTCTATAGGTGTGTTTTGTTTGATTCTTGCAATATACTCGATAAAACGATTACAAAATTTATCACAAACGATATCACACACCCCTATAACAAAGGCTATATTATAAATAAAGGCAGTTAATAATGTTTCACTCACCCGTCCAAAACATTCACAAGCGTTAATGTCAAACCCTGGTCACTATAAAGCATCATCAGCTGCACTCAAGGGATCTATTATGTAGTTTGCTCATTTAACAATTAATAACAAGTTGCCCTGTTGAAATAGGTTGAATAATTATACTGCAAGGGTGAGTCAGGTTTTTGATAAGAAACACTTCCACACAGCAAACATCTGTGTATCGTCACGTTGATACAGATTACTGGCATCACTAGTGCAGATCATGTAGACTCTTACCTCGCATCGACTTCAGTGGAGACCCGGCCAGGAACCTTCTTTAAGATTTCCAAACCGAAGTTCACAAACAGCTTGTCCATGGCATTGGTCACCTGCTCCTCCTCACTCCTGCGATTACAGAAAGATGCACATTAGGCCTGTGAGAAGCTCTCTAACAGCACATCTGTGTATGCCGAATCCTTACCCGCCGTTAGCAATGCCGTATTTGATGGCCTGCTCCACCTGCTGCTGGTAGGATGGCATTTTAGCCGCAGCCAGGATCAGAGAAGGATTGGTGGTGGCATCCTGAGGCTTGTACTCGTCAATAGCTGCAGACAAGAGAAAACAAGGAAAATTACAGCAAGTGCAATCTTAAGTGTTCTTGAAGTATTCGGTCACATAAACAACAGATGATACGTCGATCAGAGAAGATGATAACAGCGTTTATTACTTGCGTCAGTTCTAAAGTCTGCCGATGGCTGTGGATAATGGAAGAACAGTATAGTGAAGAGAAAGTAAACGACATCGAGTGTGATGGAAATGTTCTATGTAATGTCCTCAGAAGACGTCTAAAGGGTATTAACAGAAATATAATGATGAGACCGGATTGAGTGTACACTTAACTTTCATCATGACATTTCATTTCTTAAAGCAAACAGATCAAAGCAACTGAAGAAAACTGTCAGCCTCCTTTGTCCCAGCACTGATGAAAATTCAAGTGTATAATTTTTTCCCTTCCGTTCACTATTAATCCCAGTATTTACATAATTCACTGTGATTGAAAAACTGCAGACCAGATGCATATTTACATGCCAAAACAAAGCAATTTGTTGTCTGCCACATGGATTCTTATTGGCATTTTTTATCATTCATCAGCTGAAAAAAAACAAACAAAAAAAACACACTTATACATGAGCGTTCAGCCGGACACTAGCGGTATATATTTAGTGTTCAGGAACTAGTCAACAGATCAACCGTCTCATCATCATGACAATGCAGAAAGCCACAGAAGGGAGTTTCATCCAGCGCTGCTTCCTTGTGTAAAAACAAACACTGAAATCACTGATCGGAGTTTCACAAGACAGACTTAGGCAATACAATCTGATGCAAGTTACAGCCGTCTGATTCATAGAACAAGACATTCTGGATTTGATCCAAAGCTCATTTCTGTGTCCTGGACAGACTTACAGAGACATACTGTCAAGAGCAACTTACAAACTCTGACAAAGTCAAGTCTGCCTGTTGACATGAGTGGAAAACTGCTTTAAATGCAAACTAAAACCAGACAGAATTCGCACAGTCTTGTACAAAGTTAATGTGTAAAACAAGATTAGGCTTTGCATCAATATTAGTGATTGAGTTGGTCAGAAACTAATACATTTATTATAAAATGAACTATTCTCATGTTTTAATCAATCCGTTGCTATCAGAACTTCCTACTCGAAGTTATCAGCCAAATTCATAAATATTAATTAAGCCACGCACGTCCTGCAGCGCCATGCACGTAAGAGGATTAATATTAATAAGCAAAGCATTCAGTGATTAGTCAGGTGACAATCGCCCACTTACAAAGATCTGCCTCTGGACCAATCAGATACGCCGTCTCTGTAGAACGCTTAATATTCATGAGATGAGCCGCGTTTATCCAATGACTCTTCACTTCCGGGTCTCGGCACGATTCCATACAGTATTTTTTCTTTCCTCACCCAGATTTTGTTTAATTAAACCAATTACCGAGATCACGTGTTTTACTCAGCTCTAGTAAACTCAGCACGACACGTTTCTAAGCTTTCATTCATATCAAGCGTTCCGCTGAACATAGATAACTGTCCTTCATATCTTAAGTGTAGCATAATTGCGAAAACAACAGTTCCTCTCTGCGGGTTAACTTTAGCAATCATTAACCAAATAACGTCCAAGCGTTCTTCTTAGAAGAAAAGTGAAGACAAGATGAGAGTTTTGTGTAAACAGAATATTTGATCGCGGCTGTCAGTTATAAACAGCTCTCCCTGAGACACAACATCAAGAAACGTTAATATCTATAGAAATATACCGTTAAAGTCGCCCGTGTCTGCAACGACCACCGTGTATTTCTTGATCTGCTCCAGCGCAGACTCCATCTTTCGCCGTTTGTCCGGTGACACAGACATGATCCCGAAAAACCGAGCTTTTATAGCCGTACACAGAGACACGAGCGACAGCAGCACGGAGAGACAGCGGGAGCGCGCGCGCTGCGTGGGGGCGGGGCCACGGCTCGTGACGGCATCGCGTAACAGCCAATGACGGAGGCATGGAGCCACACGCCTCAGTTTCCTTCACATCTCTATGAACACTAATAAATACTGTCTGTACATTTATGCATATGCACTATAATTGTTTTATATATTCATTTAATACTTGAATATTGTTTTTGTTTTTCCCAAAAAACAATATTTCTATTTTCCTTTATATTTCTGAGTTTCATTTCACAGCCAGCATTCATTAATACAATGACTCTGGATTGCGATAAATAGACCTCTGAAGACTCTTCTGTGTTCTGGCTCAAGAAATAATAACAGAAGTGAAGAAACATTCATCTCTAGACTTAGATTTGGTCATACTGCACTTAATAATCAACACTTAATAGAACAGAACAAAATAAACTGTAGCATGTCAGAAGGATCTGTCCAGGATATAGTAATGAAAAAGTTGAAAATAATGCGTTCTACAGAGAAATGCACACAATCAGAGTTTTAAACTATTAACGGAGTATCTGAACATAATGCATCGCTTCCAAAAACAGATTGTATTGTTTCTGACCCACCAGCAGGTGTCGCTGTTCCCGGCCCCGCCGCCAGAGGGAGACACTCTTGAGTTTATAACAATAACAGTTTGTTCATAAACAGTGAGAAGTGGAGGAGGATATCTGTGGATAAACAGTGCTTCTACGTGTAACCACTGATCTATAATCGAGAAGAGATCAGAGCATCCGGGCATTAGAGCGTCGTTACGCTTTAACACTGTTCGGTGATTTCATCATAATCCAGAAATATAATATCAGAATGATTCAGTTCAGCACACCTACAACTAAACCAACAGCTAAACTGTATTTACTGTGAAATGTTAGATAGCTAGAAGACAAAATATACTGAAGCTTAAATACAAAAAAAGTCTGCCATGAAAGTATTTATTAGCCTACTGTGAATCTAGATTATGTGTGTTTGAGCAGCAGATGTAGTAAAAATGATTATTTCAGTTGATTGAAAGATTGAGAAAGTCTTGTTTGTCTCATCACTAATGCAAACAGCTTTTTAATCTGCACTATATATGAACACCAAGCCTCAACACTGTTACAAACTCATGTTCAGCTTCACTTCAGCTTATTTCTATTGCACTGAGATGTTAGAGGAAAAACCATATTTCTCGTTTGGCTCTGTTCGAAGGCGGTCGCATTTTTCTTCCCTCCCTCCCTCCTGAACTTCCCTGCTTGCTCTCTTGTATTGTCCTGTCCTCTTAAGAGACTCTCGCTGCACTATTTGCAAAACCGAAATTATGGATCTGATCAACTGGTCTCTAAATGCAATTGACACCATCTTCTCGACTAGGAAAGCGGGATCTGGAGAACCGGAATGTCCCGCTGGGACGTTTGCTGCTGGCTACACGATGGACGCATGGGAGAGATGGCGGGTCGTGTGTCTGGCGGCTCTCTCCGTGGAGGACATTGAAGACATCTTCTTATTCGGAACAATGATAACTGGGTTTCTGCTATTTGGATTAGGCGTTGCCCTAAATTATCAGAAAATTAAGGAGATGGGACTGGCTGTCCAAAACCTCTCACGGCTGCCCGTCATGATGGAAGCTGTAGGCAGAGCGGTCGCCTCGGAGACTGAGGCGATTAACCGCAATATGGATTCAATCACGGCTAAGCTCTCGGCTTTGGAAAGAAAAATCGACGGACATGGAGATCAGAATGGACAATGAGAATTAGCTGTGAAACTGGAAGACAGCTGTTCGCACTAAGACAAAACAATCTTATCTCTTTCCGGCTTCCCACAACAGAACGGCTTGGCAAGGCCGCTCTGGTATCAACTCTCCGGTGAATACTGCAGGGAGACGCTCTTTCTTCCATTCCCTCCTCCCAAAAACACCTTGTTATTGTCGGGCGCTTGTGCTCTGTCCAAGGTCGTTTCCATGGCAATTGCTATGTCGCATCACGACCTGCGAACTGTGTCGACTGGTTTGGAGTGCTGGCGAGACGGATTTCAAGGCATACGAACTCACACGAACTTACACATACACACACTCATACACCTCCCTACCCCCATCCCACGCCTTCGTCGCTTCATCCTGTCAGGTGTTAACGGGTCCGTGGGTTGGCGCTGCAATGGCTGCTGGCCGGATGGCTGTTTCGTCTGAACTAGGATTACTATGCAAGTTATGTTTCTGTGTTGACTGTGCTTTATGCTGAGGTTTTTTGTCTGTTCTCTCACTGCACCCTCTTCCAAGGACGTAGTGGGAAGACACTTTTTTTCTCCTCTCTTTCCTCATGTTATGCTGTATCTCTTCTTCTCTATTGCATTTCGTTGCCTTGTACCTACATGTGCAATGACAATAAATTGAATCCAATCCAATCCAATATTCTAGTCCACGCAGAGCATAAAAACAGAGTCTGAGTTAAGAATAAGAGCATTCTTGAGATGCCTGCCGTCAGTCTGACCAGAAGCAGAGCGATCAAACACATGAGAAACTTCACTAATAAACAGCTTCTGAGACACAAATCAAAGACAGCTGCAGAGGTGAGTAAAACAGAAAATCTGTCGTTTTGTTCAGTTCAGATAGTGAATGCTGTTAGACAAAGCAATCATTCAAACTAATATCTGCTAAAATCACATTTCAATACATCTGACTCTATTGCTGCTTGCTCTTTTCTTCTGGCTTCACAGTAAAACACTTTAGTCCAGTTACAGTGGATTCATTACTACTGGTTAATTACTAAAAACAAATGTAAAATAATTATGATAATTGTTTGCAACATCTCTGCCACAATATCAAGTTATGCATCTCACTGAAATAGCTTCACAGAGAGTCTAATGGTTCTTCTAATGGTTGTTGAAAGGAAAACTACTATGAAATACATAATATATTGTGTTAAAATATATCAAAGCAGGCACTAATTTTAGAATTAAAGGGGTCATATGATGCGATTTCATGTTTTTCTTTCTCTTTGGAGTGTTACAAGCTGTTTGTGTATAGATAAGATCCCTGAAGTTGCAGAGACTAAAGTCTCAAACCCAAAGAGATATTCTTTATCAAAGTTAAGACTCATCCACGCCTTCCTAAAACGGCTCATTCAAACTCACCCCACATGCTTTTTATTCTTGGTGCGGTTCGCTTTCACACGGAAATTTTCTAAACAGTCCAAAATTGTTAATACAAGTCACGTGCGAGTAAACTGTCCTCTCATTGGTCCAAGTTCCCCAGAGCTGGAATGATTAATTTGGAAAGAGAGACAAACAAACTCTCTCTCTCTCTCTCTCTCTCACACACACACACACACACACATGTTGGTTTTTGTGGTTTATGGGGACTCTCCATAGGTGTAATGGTTTTTATACTGAACAAACTGTGTGTGCTATTGCCCTACACCAACCCTACACCTAAACTTAGCCCTCACAGGAGACTTTGTGCATTTTTAGATTTTCAAAAAAACACCATTTAGTATGTTTTTTAAGCCTTTTGAATTACGGGGACATAGGCAGTGTCCTCATAAACCACCTTCATATTGTAATACCTCTGTCATACCCATGTCATTATACAAATTTGTGTCCTCATAAACCACATAAATATGCACACAAACAAACACACACACACAGACGTCAGGATGGAACGACAACAGCTTTAAGGGCTTATTGTTTTTTTTGGTTTTCTTTGTAGCTGTCAATATATTTATTAATTTATCATTTTGAGCAGGAGTCCAGGATTCGTTGGCAAAACATTGTTAAGATGCACCTATACGAAGAGCATTAAGACGGCATTATAAAATGAAAGGTGCACTTTGATTTTGATTGGTGAAGACGTGCACAACCACTGCTTTTCACGGAACTTACATAATTACCCAGTGTGATATACCTGGTTCATTGGTCTGTTGGATCGGATTGCTTTCTCACTACAACTGAACCGCTCCAGAGTTCATTTTCAATCTCGTTCAGGCGGTCTCAGAACGATTGTTTTGGATCCGAGCGAGATTGCCGTGTTCACATATGCCCAAATGAACCAAGCTAAGGAGGGAAACGTGCCAGGTTCCGAAACAACGGGCCAGGTGTGAAAACACCCTAAGTCATTAGGTGATTTTATACATATATTTTATGATATATATACATGGGGAAGTCGTGGCCTAATGGTTAGAGAGTCGGACTCGTAATCGAAAGGTTGCGAGTTCGAGCCCCCGGCCGGCAGGAATTGTAGGTGGGGGGAGGGAATGTCCAGCGCTCTCTCCACCCTCAATACCACGACTGAGGTGCCCTTGAGCAAGGCACCGAACCCCCAACTGCTCCCCGGGCGCTGCAGCATGGCTGCCCACTGCTCCGGGTGTGTGTTCACGGTGTGTGTGTGTGTGTGTGTGTGTGCATTTGTTCACTACTCACTGCTGTGTGTGTGCACTTGGATGGGTTAAACGCAGAGCACCAATTTCGAGTATGGGTCACCATACTTGACAATACGTCACGACAAAAAAAAAAAAAAAATGTGTGCTGTCAGTCTAAACCTCTGGAAATGGAGTTTCTCAGTCTCATTGATTCATTCTAGGAGTGACCCCGAATAGTCGATGCTTCAATACGAGGAGCCTGATTCGACTCCCAATCATGCCATTTTGGATATGTGGGGGTCCTCAAATCTTTGATTTCACATAAAACTACCATTTTTTTCCCAATAAGTTAATATACAGCCTATTAAAATAATGCTGTAAATACAGTTTTTTTACAATCACTTTGCTACTATTTTCAGAACCTTGATGTCATTTTTCACAACTCTAGACACAAAACTCACAACCAATGATCAAAATACACATTTTTCAAAACTCTAACCCTTTTGTCAATTGCTTGGATACAATACACATAAAACTTACATCATTTGTTCATTCAACAAAAATCACCTGTTCAATATGACACAACTTAACATCAAAGTACTACTATTTCAAAAGGCAATTCACACATTACATTTCAAATGAGTGTCTATTCATTTCCTTACAATGATCTAACTATCAATTGATACAACTGCTCAAAATGATAAGTAACTGTTGCATTACTCTTAATGCATAGTTGTATGGAAACAGACAAACAATCTTCCATGTTTAAATCATGAAAGTTTCAAGATACTGTAACGAGATTCATTGTCACCAATTAGCATGGAGCATGAACCAATTAGACTACAATATCCATGGATGTAGCCTAATATTTTATCATATTGCTTCATCAGACACTGTGTCTATGGTCCCAAATACTGTACCACCTTTTCAGACTATTTACAGTATTGACAGTACTGCACTGTATAGATGCAGGCCCTTGTAATTGCTTGTCCAATTCTGCCAACTCGTTACTGATGATTGAGTGCACATTGTGGAATGAGTATATAAAGAGTTGATTGGGATCCAATTGCAAGAGAATAGTGATACGTAACATGGAGCCAGCAGGTGATCCAGGTCACAATGGAGGTCAAGCAGTGGTGGGAGGAAGACGAGGAGAGACATGTTTGTCAAAGGAATGGTAGAGGACAGGCACCCCTTCTGAGAGGTGGTCGTGGGCCTCGTTTGAGAGGTGCGGGGGAACGTGGTAGAGGACAGGCACCCCTTCTGAGAGGTGGTCGTGGGCCTCGTTTGAGAGGTGCGGGGGAACGTGGTAGAGGACAGGCGCCCCTTCTGAGAGGTGGTCGTGGGCCTCGTTTGAGAGGTGCGGGGGAACGTGGTAGAGGACAGGCGCCCCTTCTGAGAGGTGGTCGTGGGCCTCGTTTGAGAGGTGCGGGGGAACGTGGTAGAGGACAGGCGCCCCTTCTGAGAGGTGGTCGTGGGCCTCGTTTGAGAGGTGCGGGGGAACATGGTAGAGGACAGGCGCCCCTTCTGAGAGGTGGTCGTGGGCCTCGTTTGAGAGGTGTGGGGGAACATGGTAGAGGACAGGCGCCCCTTCTGAGAGGTGGTCGTGGGCCTCGTTTGAGAGGTGCGGGGGAACGTGGTAGAGGACAGGCACCCCTTCTGAGAGGTGGTCGTGGGCCTCGTTTGAGAGGTGCGGGGGAACATGGTAGAGGACAGGCGCCCCTTCTGAGAGGTGGTCGTGGGCCTCGTTTGAGAGGTGCGGGGGAACGTGGTAGAGGACAGGCGCCCCTTCTGAGAGGTGGTCGTGGGCCTCGTTTGAGAGGTGCGGGGGAACGTGGTAGAGGACAGGCAATAATCAGAACTTTCCGCAATGAGAACCGGTAAGTTATCAGCATGCACTAAACATTATGCTACTCTCAATTGTTAAATGACTGCATACCAATGTGTATCACAGAATAGGTGATGTGACCAAGTGTCTTCTTACTCTAATGTTCCCTGTAGAATTGTGACCAGGCCAAATAGTGGAGGCAGAGGCAAAATTCTAACTGACCAACAAGAGCAGGCTGTGGTCGATTTGGTTCGGGCCAGAAATGATATTCGCCTTACAGAAATTCGCCAGCATATCTTGGACAATGAAGACATGTTCAACAATGTGGGATCCATAAGTTTGCCGACTATTGCACGCATACTGAAAAGGCACCAGGTATCTATAAAACAACTATACCGTGTGCCTTTCAAAAGAAATGCAGAGTGAAGCAAATGAGGACTGAGTATGTTCAGGTAAGTTCAGTTTCAAGATGGCTGTTGTAAAAACATTCCCAAAAATTCTACATTGTACAATAATCTCTAAATCTCTTTCCAAAATGTATGTTTAGAGGGTGATGGAGCTGAATGCTGATGACGACCATCACAAATTCATATATTTGGATGAGGCAGGTTTTAATCTGGCCAAGATAAGGAGGAGAGGTCGGAATTTCATTGGCCAGCGGGCAACCATCCAAGTACCTGGACAACGTGGGGCCAACATTACCATGTGTGCGGCTATATCAGAAGATGGTGTGGTGGGACGCAGACCTCATATTGGACCATATAATGCAGCTCTCCTTGTCACCTTTCTTGATGAGCTCGATCAGGTTTGTAGAGCTGAAGGTGTGACCTATGTCATTGTGTGGGACAATGTCAGGTTCCATCACGCTCATGTGGTGCAAGCATGGTTTCAGGCCCGTGCACAATTTACCACCCTGTATTTACCCCCATACTCTCCCTTCCTTAACCCGATTGAGGAATTGTTCTCCGCATGGAGATGGAAGGTTCATGATAGGCACCCTCATGAACAAGTCACTCTTCTCCAGGCCATGGATGACGCCTGCAATGACATCACAGCAGACCAGTGTCAGGCCTGGATTGGCCATGCCCGAAGGTTTTTTCCAAGATGTTTGGCTAATGAAAACATCCATTGTGATGTAGATGAGAACCTGTGGCCAAATCCACAACACAGAATTGATGACAATGTAGAAGTACAGTAATCACTCCTGTTTTGTTTCTTACAGTACAAGCAAGTTGAGGAACACTGCATTTGATGTTTTACAGTACTGTCTTTTCTTTTCTATTTCATAGCTAATTACTGTATTTTTGCTTTGATTCAAATAAACCTATGTTGTGATTGTACTGTAGTGTTTTGCATCAATATATTACAAACTTTGTTCAATGATTCCACTGTGTCTGTAGTATTCTCTCTACTACTGCAGTACTTTTACAGAGATGTATTTACTGTACATGTATTACCATAATGAAACCTGTATCACCTATTTTGTTCTACAATATTTAATGATTGTACGAACAATGACACAGTGAAACTATCGGTTGCTTGTGTGTGGGTGATCTATAGTTGTTTCAATGGTATTTCACAGTAAATTTGTTTTTTAAACCAATGATTGTGATTTCTTTAAAGATGTGAATGCACAATGCAATGTTTTGAACATCAGACAGCCTGTGTTACAAGTGATAACCGTTTTGAGTTTTGTGTCTAGAGTCGTGAAAAATGACATCAAGGTTCTGAAAATAGTTTGATTGTAAATGATTTACAAATGATTGTAAAAAACTGTAAGAATCCGAAAAGAAAGAAGCTTCAAATAAATATTTTAACGTGTGTTAATAAATCCAACCAACCCTATAGATTTAAGTTTCACTTTCTATAATCTGTGACAGACAGAGGAGCATCTTGGCTTTAACAAGACTCTAATCGACACAGGCAGAGTGAAAGATTGGATTTTTTCGATCAGGTAGGGTATAAGTGATTTCAAAGCGTTTCAGCTGGTTTATATCGTGTAGCTTATAATTTATCTCGTATATAATGCATTTGGTTGAGTTGTGCTGCAGCGCTTCATTGTGGTATGGTGATTCATTTCTCTTCAGCATGCAGCTCGAGCAATACAAACAACAATTGCAGAATATTAATAACTATGAATGGGACTGTCATATACATAACACTATAATGAGAACACTATTATAATAAAACTCTGTGAATTTTTAGAGTTTAGTTGTTGTGTTTCTGCACGTTGTTGCATGAAGAACGGTCCACAAAAGGAGTTCATTCAGAGCTGCGCAGACACGTTCATGTGCATTTCGTGCAGATAGCCTATAAGCCATTATATTTACGTTATGTTGTATAAATAACGAAGCGTACTCTATATGAGATAAATGATGAGTTAAATTCCATTGATTAAAACCCTGCTGTCAAATGCTTCACTCTACTGGTCATCTTCAGCGCGTGCAGCTCAAAACAGAAATGCAGAACATTAATAACTACTATCATATACATAACGTTATAATGAGAGCACTAATGTAAAACATGTTGTGAATTCTTAGGGTTTCTCTCAGCTAAGTTCTGATTCTTCCCACTTTTGCCATGACTTCACAAACACCTTTAACAAGGTGTGCTTGTCTCTGTCCCTGGAGTAATTTTTACCTGACTTGGATGCTGAGCAGCATCTTAGTCTGTTTAATACTGCCTGCTCAGAGGTTATAATACCACTGCTCCTCTTAAACCTAAGTCAAAACCTAAAACTGAACCATGGCTCAGTGATAACATCCGCTCTCTGAGGTAAGCTTGTAGAAGAGCTGAACGAAAATGGAAAAAAAGACAAATTGCAAATTTCATATGAAATGCTTAAAGATTGTTTTACTACATTTCAGAAAGCAGTGAAATCCGCTAAATCTAAGTATTTTTCTAATTTAATTGTAAAGAATCATCATAGCTCTAAAGCCTTATTTCCTGTTATAAATTCTCTGTTAAATCCTCCTGTAAATGTGATTTCAAATCCCTCAGTGTCATTATGTGAAGGTTTCTCAAGGTTTTTCTGTGATAAGATTACTACTCTGAGATCTCAGTTGCAAACACTTGCCAACGTTTCACCTGAATTTTGCTGCTCTTCAGCCATATGGAGTGATTTTTATCCAGTTTCTCTCCAGTCTCTCAAAGAAACTATCGACCATTTGAAACCTTCTTTTTCTCTTATGATGTTCTCCCTCCACGTAAAACAAATTTTCGACTCGGTTGGACCTAGTTTAGTGTCGTTTCTGAATAAATGTCTAGTTTCAGGGACTATACCTGATATCCTCAAAGAAGCTACTGTGACACCTCTTCTTAAGAAACCTTCTCTTGATGCTAGTAATTTTAATAATTTTCGACCCATCTCAAATCTTCCGTTTATTGCAAAAGCACTAGAGAAAACTGTGTTTATACAGTTACAGTCTTTCCTTAGTGCAAATCATATTTTTGAAGCTTTCCAGTCTGGTTTTAAGCCTCTGCATAGCACAGTCTGCTTTATTACGGGTCCTTAATGACACTTTGTTGGCGACTGACTCTGGTGACTCTGTTATCCTAATTCTGTTAGACTTAATCTCGGCTTTTGATACAGTTGATCATAAAACTCTTTTATCTCGACTAGAATATTTTGTGGGCATCCAGGGAACTGTTCTTAGCTGGTTCAAATCATATTTAACAAATAGAAGTTTCTCTGTCAGATTGGGTAATTTTTCTTCCTTGCCTGCTAAACTTTCCTGTGGAGTGCCGCAGGGTTCTATTCTCGTACCCATTCTTTTTTCTTTGTATTTACTTCCTTTGGGCTCTATTTTCAGAAAGCATGGTGTATCATTTCACTGCTATGCAGATGATACCCAGATTTATCTATAAACATGCTGCACTGCAATCTCTTTTTGCATGCCTGGATGAAGTGAAAACGTGGTTCTCTCAATTTTTTTTATTTCTGAATGAATCAAAAACTGAGGTTATAGTCTTTGGCCCTAGTGAAAATTCAGGGAGCAGAAGTATCGATCTGGACTACCTTGCTCCTTTTACTTCTTCCTGTATTAAGAACCTAGGTGTTTTCTGGGATTAGAGTCTTAAATTTGATAAACAAATAAATGCAGTTATTAGTTTCAGCTATGCCTTCTCTCCAAAATTAAATCTTTTCTCTCTGTGAAAACTTTAGAGATTGCTATCCATGCGCTCATTACAACTTGCTTGGATTACTGCAACTCTCTCTATCTTGGCATTTCTAAATCTTCCATCACTTGTCTGCAATTAGTACAAAACGCCGCTGCTAAATTCCTCAAAGCAAAACGTAAATTTGATCACGTTAGTCCAATTCTAAAATCATTACATTGGTTACCTGTGCATCTTAGAATTGAGTTAAAAATTCTTCTCTATGTTTTTAAATCTATAAATAATCTGGCACCGAGCTATCTATCTGATCAACTTTATCCATACAATCCTACTCGAAATCTGAGTTCTGGGGATCAAAGACTTCTCTCTGTCCCCAGATCACGGTTAAAGCATAGAGGGGATAGAGTCTTTGCGGTTGCTGGCCCTAGGCTGTGGAACAGCCTTCCAGATTATATCAGATCGGCACAGTCTTTAACTGTTTTTAAATCATCTCTTAAAACCTATTTCTTTTCTCTGGCTTTTAATTCACTCTGAGTTTATGGTATGAATCTGTGGGTTGTCCTGTGTTCTATGTCTTTGTTTGTTCAGCACTTTGGTGAGCCATGCTTGCGGTTTTTAAATGTGCTATATAAATAAAACAAACTCGAAACTTGATTATAATCAGTAATTATGTCCTCACTGAATGCAACAAATGCCTTGTTTATAATGGGTTTTATTTTATCGCGCTTGAGGTATTCGGCCAATCACAACGCACCGGATAGCTGGCCAATCAGAGCACGCCTCGCTTCTCAGAATGAAGAGCTTTGTAAAAATTGACACGTTTCAGAAAGGCGAAGTATAGAGGATCAACAATAATGTACAGTATGTGGGAAAGAATGTGCTTTTTGAACCTTAAACTGCATAAACACATTTCATTACACCAAATACACAAAATAATGTTATTTTTAGCAACATCATATGACCCCGTTAACACTCCAAAATTAGTAAGAAACAAGTACTGGATTTCATTCAGTAAATATGATGCAGGGCGGTGTAATCAATACGGATCTTATACTGTCAAGTCATTTGTCATTTTTTGATCACTATAACATTGATTTTATATTTCTAATGCCTTGTCACATTTTGCAAATAATTGTAATATATTGTAAATGTATTAATATATAGTTTAAATAATTTTTGGACTTGATGTTTTATCCTAGTAGATAGAAAAGCTGAATGCGGGCCCTGGTACCTTGCTTTATTAAAGCGAATGGGAAATTAAGGAGCTTAAGGTAATTAATTCAAAAAATTCTACACATTGTTTGATTGCATTTGATTGCATATGTGTTTTTAAATCAAATCAGGTGAATGTATATTCCTCTAAAATATATGCACCATTGTAGTGATTAGACAGGTTTAGATTGGATCAGAAGATCTGCGCAGAGAGAGACAATGGTTAATGATGGCTGGATTCCTGAGGTTTAGAGAGACTCTCTGCTAATGAGGTTGGCTGCATTAATGTGAGTTGGGAATAAATGCGTTTAATAGGAGCAGATGAGACTTTCACAAACCTTTGCACTGCAGGACCTAACGCACAGATAACAATATTTTGACAGATAATGTTTTTATATGAACACTGTAGGCCAGGGATCCTCAAATCTGGCCCACTCCTGCAGAGTTTAGCTATAACCCTAATCAAACACACCAGAGCATGCAAATCAGAGTCTTCAAGATTAAGATTTGAGGAACCCTGCTGTAGGCTGACAACAGCACGACTGAATGCTTTTGCTTTGTACTAGTAGTTTTGTATAATTTGAATATGACAAGAAAACACACTAAAGATGTAACAATATGTTTTCAGAAGAAGAAATATGTTGAAGGAACTGATTCAAATAATGAGCTCTGTAATCCTGAATCTTTTGTTAGTGGGTTAATTAGCTCACTCAGATGCATCCTGCAGTCAGAAGAATCTTAATTATGAGATGTTATTTGTGCAAATCACAGTATCAAAACAAAGGCACACACTGACATTTACTCTAACGGTGATGAATGTCAGCGAGCTGTTTCATGCTGATACACCCCAGCAGCTCATGAATACAAGAGAAAAACAGGAGGAGGAGGAGAGGTGAAGAACCAGAAATGAAAAAGTGTGTTGCAGAGGAGATATTCTGCATCACACTCCTGTAATCACTAGTAAGGATTGGTGTGGACTGAGGAGATGTGAGATACAGAGAAGCAGTGTGGAAGGAAGATGGCGAGCAGCGGAAGACGATTGGATGAGCAGTGAGGAGGCGTGGCCAGAATCTGAATGATTTGTGCGACAGTTACTGGAGAGAGAGAGGCGAGAGACTGTGTGTGTGTGTTTGAGGGGGTGTACGAGCGCAGGAATAATCGCAAGAGAGACACAGAGAGACGGGTGCTGTGGATCCTGCTCTGCGGCAGCTGTTGGGTTCTTCATCCCGTGAGGATCAGTCTCTGCTTTATACCTGGAGTGAGCAGCGCTTGATGCAGAAGAAGACAGAAGAGGGTCGAAGGAGTGAAGCGGTTAACCCTCTGCCGGACCTCTGAATCCTGAAGAAAACCTTCCCAGCCGAGAGGGACATAGACGCAGACGTAGAGGAAGAGGCATCGAGAAGCGGCATGGATAAGGGATGTCGAATTTAAGAAAAGAAACTGACTGTAGGTTTGCCAGAAAATGAAAAGCAGGATAAGGGACAGGTTGAAGAGATGATGCATTGGGGCAAAACTGAAGATTGAAACCTCGACTGGCAAAGCAGTACAAGCCTCTGTGTATTAAAAAGCGTGTCGGTTCATCTGTATTCATCTGTTCATTCATGCTGTTTGGGAAACCTTCAGATGATTTGGAGGTCAAGAAAATACTGGATTTTTTTGCATGGTCCAGCCGTGAGCAGGACTTCTCGTTGCTCCCTTAGTAGATGTCAAACAGGGCAAGGTTTGTTTATTTGTTAGGAGGCCAGGCCAGAGGCACAAGTGTCAGCATGCACATGTCAGAAATGAATCAAATGTATGGTTGTAAAGAGGTGAACTGCCATGCATCATTGTGGAAAGGCATCTTCCCTAATGAAGCGACATTAGAGCACCTATGCCATTGATTGAGGGTCCAGAAAGGAATAATTGCATTGCAGAAAATTACTGAAGTGCATCTGAATGATATTGAATCTGAAATTTAAAGTGATTAAATACTTATAAGGACTGTGGGTGGACCTCTGTTGGACTTTATTGCTACACTACACTTGCGGACCAAAGACCACTGAGTTCCTCATTTAAAAACTGTATACCCTGATTCATCAAAAAAACAAATAATGGCAATGTTTTAAGGGTTGTGGGCTTGTGCTTTCCAACTTGCTGGCTTATCACTTTTTTTCACTTACTTTGTGACTCCAGTCTTGCAAAAGTGGGGATCATTTGGCCCCTGGGGGTCCGGGCTGCGGCCCCAGCCCCGGCCCCCAAACCAAAAATGCGTCGCTCAAGTACAGACGAAACGCCATACCGCCGCAGTCCCTCTCTGGACAGCAAGTCCGGCTCGCCGCCGCTACGCTACAGTGGGGAATACGAGTACCACAGCTCGCCCTTCGTCTTCGGCCTTCGCACCACACCAGGGCCAAAGAAAGCTAAAGCCAGCTACACCACCGCACAGGGCCGGAAATATGTGGTGTTTTACCTCGACCTGTCCTTCATCTTTCTTCTAGAGCTGCGGCGCTGCAGGATGGCCGAGGGCTGCCTGAGGGCTCTGAGATACGGGATGGTTTTCTTCAATCTGCTTTTCTGGGTGAGTTTGATTCTGGGTGACTTTGATTTCATCTCTGCTCTTTTTCAGTTCAAACGGCTCTGCTTGAGAGAGAATGTTAAACGAATAGTTCACTCCGACAGTTCAGTATTTACTCATGTGGTCCAAAACCTGAATAATAATAAAAATCTTTTTTTTCTATAGCACCTTTGAATGTAACATCTCTAATGAATGTAAGTGAATGAAAGTGGTTTACATAAACAAGTAAAACAACAAAGTGCACCGTTTGAAGATTATAAAATAAGCAAGAAAATAAAATATTAATTCAAAACACAATTAAAAATAAAATAATGCCAAATTAATACCAAAAATTTAAATGAGTTTTAAGGCAAGATTTTAAAATGCTAAAAGAATTTCGTTCAAATGGCTGATTCATTCAGGAGTGAAGTAAATGGTTCTTTATGAATGGTCCATTGAATCATTAGGCTTGTTCAACTTGAAGTGGATCATCAGCATCAGATCGATCGGTATGTGACATCAATGTACCGCGAGAGCTATAGAGAGCAGACGGCTCCTTATGCTTTTGAATCGCTCTCGCAGGACTTTGATGTTATACACCGATCGGTCTGATGATGATGATGATCCACTTCATATTCAACAAGCCTATGGCCAATGGTTCAACACACCAAATGGTCCACCCAATTCATTCAAAACGCACATTAAGAAATGAAATGCAGCTGTGTGTTGCTCGGAGACAAACAGTTCTGCTTTCTCTTTATATTTCCGTTGGCAAAATTGAGCAGTCAACACTGTCTAAAATAACACACTATTAACTTCTTACTGAACTGTTGTATAAGATCAGTATCACATTTGCACTCGTGTGATATTGCACTTAATGACGTTTTATTAACAAAGTTCGGGAGGACCACGTTCAGATAATTAACCTAGTTAACACGAGAGGAGCACAATCAGTAATCAACCCAGTTAACAAGATAAGAGGAGTGTATATATTCAATTAAATTAAATTAAATTCAAGTTTATTTGTATAGCGCTTTTTACGATACAAATTGTTGCAAAGCAGCTCTACAGGAATTTAAGTTTCCACAATATATTTATATATTGCAGAACCTTAACATGTTTAACTTATGGCAATATTTGGTAATTGTGTATGTTGTCTGAGCATTGGCATCCTCTAAGGTCCTCTGAGGGGTTGGCATTATCTTTTCTCAGGTGTTCGTTCATCTCAGATCATTTAAGGGTTGGCTCCAGACTGAAGCTTCTGTCATTCCTAGTTACCACGGATGTTAATCAACAGAGAAACAAATAGAGACATAATTAGCGTAGCTGCTGTTCCATCTAAGCAAAAATTATTTGTTCAACCCAAGCTAAAGAATAATAATAATGTACATTTGATCAGATATAACTGTAGTACAAGATTATAAGATGCATTATGTGAATGCTTGGCTAAAGAGATGTGTCTTTAATCTAGATTTAAACAGATAGAGTGTGTCTGAACCAGTGCTAATTTTGGCAGGCATTTTTGATTTAGTCTTAGTCTTTATCTTGAGACGAAAATGCTTAATAGTCTTAGTCACATTTTAGTCATTTGAGTCTTTCATAGTTTTAGTCTAGTTTTAATCGACAAAAAGTCATTGCATTTTTTTCAACTTTTAGTCAAACTGCAGTTACCAACATTTATTTTGGTAGCTATTTTATATGTAGTATTCAAACAAAAATAGCCATCAATTCTTCTCTCTTTAGACCAAATCAATTAAGCTTATGAGAAATTTGAATCAAGGATTGAATTTGGAAAAACTGGAATAAATTGGTAGAGATATAAATTAAACAATTTTTTTCAGATACAGTAGGTTTACTTAACAAGTATACATTTATTTAACATCTTTTGTTGGTTAACATTTATGGCAGATAATTAGGAATGCTGTCCATTTAAGACGGAAGGTATGTATGTAATAGCCTACTGACATACATTCAGTTTTCACCCACCTGTTTAAGCTCACTTAAACCATAACGGACTATATTTCCGTGAGATACTCTACATGAGAGACATGTGGACTGCTGTGTGTGTATTTGAGCACTGAGAACTGATCGCGCGCTGTATGACAACTGAAGAAGTGGAGGGTGCGCGAGAGAGAGCACTTCTATCAGTGCGTTTCCGCCTATCGCACCTTCACTGACTTTAAGTTAATCGACAATGAATTGTGACTCCCAGGAAAAACGGGACGTCTGGTCACCCACTCCCTAACCCTTCGTGTGCTGAGGCCATTGTTTCAGATCGCTAGTTCGTGTTTTGGTAGCCTATCCGTCCACTGCGGCTGCCATGCAAACGCACCTTATCCAATGACAAAGACGCACATTTTGAAAGACAAGACAGTTAATTTAGCCTATAGGATGTATTTTGAAGGTCCGGTAGTCCTCAAATAACATTTTAGTCCCGTCTCATCTTGTTAATGAAGATGCGCATAAATTTTGTCATAGTTTTTATCATCAGATATTAGTTTTAGCTCGTGCAAAGTGTTAGTTTCGTCTTGAGCTATTAGCAGTCCTACCTTATTGGCTGGGCTGATCAGAAGCCGGCAACAGCGACTGTGAAAGTATTTAAACTGCTCGTCGCTGCTCTAAGGTTGGGAAAGCCGATTAGTCACCAGAAGAGACGGACTACAGCTCGCAGCGAAGCATTCAGCCTCCTCGTGTGAAGACCAACGAGTGTAAAGACAGACGACTTTTTCCTGCGCGACTTTGACCGAGCAACAACACCGAGCGCACACTTAAGTATCCTTTATATCTTCCCTCACGCTTTCCTATCCTCTATCATGTGTTTCCAAACCATTCCAGTTCTCTCTCTACCTCGCTCTAAAAATACATGCAGAAGGTCACGTAACCCTGCCAACCTGCGCACATCTTCTCTACATCTTCCACTGCACCTCTTTCTTTCTCTGTAGGTCTTTGGAATTGCCAGTCAGCTGTCAACAAAGCCGACTTCATTTCTGCATTTTCCTTACATTCCACACTCAGCATCCTGGGCTTGACTGAGACCTGGATCCGTCCAGAAGACACGGCAACCCCAGCTGCTCTCTCTCACAATTTCTCTTTCTCTCACACCCCTAGGCAAGTTGGCCGGGGTGGGGGCACTGGCTTGCTCATTTCTAACAATTGGAAATACTCTACCCACTCTCCCCTAGGCAATCTCAACTCATTTGAATCGCATGCTGTTACTGTGACAGCTCCTATAAGACTCCAGATTGTGGTAATCTATCGTCCGCCGGGCCAAATACCACCAACCTTCCTAGACGAGCTGGACGGACTGCTGTCGTCTTTCATGGAGGATGGCACTCCACTCTTAGTCTTCGGCGATTTCAACATTCACCTAGACAGGCCTTATGCTACAGACTTCCAGTCACTCCTAGCTTCATTTGATCTCAAACGCCTCACCACTACTAGCACGCACAAATCAGGTAACCAACTCGACTTAATTTACACACGCAATTGTTCTACAGATAACATTCTGGTACAACCACTCCATATCTCTGACCATTTCTTCATTACATTTACTTTACATTTTGCTACCCAGGTGCCACCATCTCCCTTACCGGTTACTTTCAGACGCAACCTACGCTCCCTTTCCCCCTCCCTTCTTTCCTCTGTAGTATCCTCCTCTCTTCCCTCGCCTACCCATTTCTCTTCTCTGGATGTAAATGCAGCCACTGACACTTTATGCTCTACCTTAACCTCTTGTCTAGACGACATCTGTCCTCTCTCCTCTAGGCCAGCACGGGCTGCTCCTTCTAACCCCTGGTTATCCGATGTTCTTCGAGAGAATCGGACCAAACTCAGAGCGGCAGAGAGAAAATGGCGCAAATCAAACGATCCGTCGGACCTGAGTAGGTATCAGTCTTTGCTTTCATCTTTCTCTACTGAAGTCCACACTGCCAAATCCTCACATTTCCACAACAAGAACACCAGCGCTCCAGACATGCGTAATCTCTTCAGAACATTTAATTCTCTCCTCTGTCCCCCTCCTCCACCTCCCACCTCTTTGATAACCGCTGATGACTTTGCCTCTTTTTTCACAGACAAAACTAGAACAATCAGCAACCAGTTCTCAACTCCACAGGACCTCCAATCAACCACATCCACCGCTCTAGCTCCCATCTTCTCCTTCTGTCCCCTCACCGAGGCAGAAGTATCCAAACTTCTCCTCTCCAGCCATCCTACAACATGTCCTCTCGAACCGATCCCCTCACATCTTCTCCAAACAATCTCTCCCACACTCTTACCGGCACTCACACACATTATCAACTCATCTCTCCTCACAGGCATCTTCCCCACAGCATTCAAGCAGGCTCGGGTAACCCCACTGATCAAAAAACCTATATTAAATGCTTCTCTTTTAGATAACTACAGACCTGTCTCTCTCCTTCCATTCGTAGGGAAAACACTCGAACGAGTTGTCTTCAACCAGCTCTCGCGGTTTCTTTCACAGTACAACAAGCTGGATGCTAAACAGTCAGGTTTCAGGAGTGGCCATTCAACAGAGACTGCGCTACTCTCAGTCACTGAAGCCCTGCGAACTGCAAAGGCTGATTCCAAATCGTCAGTCCTCATTCTGCTGGATCTCTCTGCTGCTTTTGACACTGTCAATCATCAAATTCTCCTGTCTACACTCTCATCACTGGGCATCACTGGGATTCCACTTCGCTGGTTTGAATCCTATCTCACCGGTAGATCCTTCAGGGTGACCTGGGGAGGGGAGGTATCCAAACCACGTCAACTGGTCACTGGAGTTCCTCAGGGATCGGTTCTTGGACCCCTCCTCTTCTCCACATATACTACATCGCTGGGTCCCATCATACATGCACATGGCTTCTCCTATCACTGCTACGCCGATGACACACAGCTCTATCTCTCTTTTCAACCAGATGACCCAACGGTAGCTGCACGGATCTCAGGCTGCCTGGCGGACATCTCGGCGTGGATGAAAGAACATCACCTACAGCTCAACCTGGCAAAGACAGAACTTCTGGTCTTCCCTGCCACTCCGACTCTATGGCATGACTTCACGATTCAGCTCGGCTCATCAATGATTACCCCATCAACTTCGGTCAGAAATCTTGGTGTAATCTTTGATGACCAGCTGACCTTCAAAGAGCACATTGCAAAGACTGCTCGTTCCTGCAGGTTTGCACTACACAACATCAGAAAGATCAGGCCCTTTCTGACAGAGCATGCTGGGCAACTTCTTGTCCAGGCCCTTGTTGTTTCTAGACTGGACTACTGCAATGCTCTTCTGGCTGGTCTGCCATCAAACACAATCAAACCTCTACAAATGATTCAGAATGCAGCGGCACGACTGATCTTCAACGCGCCCAAAAGAGCGCATGTTACACCTCTCTTCATCTCCTTGCACTGGCTACCAGTGGCAGCTCGCATCCAGTTCAAGTCACTGATGCTTGCGTACAGAACTACCACAGGCTCTGCACCCTCCTACTTCCACTCACTATTACGAACCTACATCCCCTCCAGACGTTTGAGATCTGCTAGTGAGCAACGCCTTGTGGTACCATCACAGAGAGGCTCAAAATCACTCTCCAGAACATTTTCGTTCACCATTCCTGGCTGGTGGAATAATCTTCCCACCCCTATCCGGAACGCCGGATCCCTGGCAACCTTCAAGCAACAACTGAAAACTCATCTCTTTCGGCAGTACTTGACTTCATCCTAAACTCAAAAAAAAAAAAAAAAAAAAAACTTTCCCTCTATCTTTCTCTCCACCTACTAGCTTGTACTTATTTGAACAATGACTGAGACTTGGTGTTACGAGCACTTCCTCTGTCTGATTGCCTCTTCAAGATTAATCGCTTTTTGTATTCCCCAATTGTAAGTCGCTTTGGATAAAAGCGTCTGCCAAATGACTAAATGTAAATGTAATGTAAATGTCAACGTCTCGTCTTAGTCACAGAAAAAAGGTTCGTTGACGAATATTTTTCATCGCCGTCTTCATCAACGAAATTAACACTGGTCTGAACCCCGAATGTTATCAGGAAGGCTATTCCAGAGTTTGGGAGCCAAATGTGAAAAAGCTCTACCTCCTTTAGTGGACTTTGCTATCCTAGGTACTACCAAAAGTCCAGAGTTTTGTGACCTTAGGGAGTGGGTTGGATTGTAGCGTGGTAGAAGACGAGTTAGGTACGCAGGAGCTAAACCATTTAGGGCCTTATAGGCAAGTAATAATAATTTGTAAATGATACGGAACTGAATAGGTAGCCAGTGCAGAGACTGTAAAATTGGGGTAATATGATCATATTTTCTTGACCTGGTAAGAACTCTAGCCGCTGCATTTTGGACTATCTGTAGCTTGTTTATTGAAGATGCAGGACAACCAGCTAGCAGTGCATTACAATAGTCCAGTCTAGAGGTCATGAATGCATGAACTAGCTTTTCTGCATCAGAAACAGGTAGCATGTTTCGAAGCTTGGCAATGTTTCTAAGATGGAAGAATGCTGTTTTTGTAACATGGGAAATATGATTTTCAAAGGACAAGTTGCTGTCTAATATAACACCCAGATTTTTGACTTTAGACGACTTGACAGTGCATCCGTCTAGTTGCAAATTGTAATCCAAGAGATTCTGTGTACTGTTTTTTGGTCCAATAAGTAATATCTCTGTCTTATCTGAATTTAATAGGAGGAAATGATTGGTCATCCAATCTTTTACATTTTTTACACAATCTATTAGCTTAGATAGTTGAGAAGTTTCATCTGGTCTTGTTGAGATATATAGTTGAGTATCATCAGCATAACAATGAAAACTAATCCCGTATTTTCTAATAATATTACCAAGAGGCAACATGTATATTGAAAATAGCAGAGGACCTAGGACAGATCCTTGTGGTACTCCATACTTTACTGGAGACAATTGTGATGACTCTCCATTTAAATGAACAAAGTGGTAGCAATCGGACAGGTAGGATCTAAACCATCTTAAAGCCTGCCCTTGAATACCAGTATAGTTTTGTAATCGATCTATGAGTATGTCATGGTCTATAGTGTTGAATGCAGCACTAAGATCAAGTAAAACTAGCAATGAGATACAGCCTTGATCTGAAGCAAGAAGCAAGTCATTTGTAATTTTAACAAGTGCAGTTTCTGTGCTATGGTGAGGCCTGAAACCTGATTGAAATTCTTCATAGAGATAATTTTGTTGCAAGAAGGAGCACAGTTGAGCAGACACAACTTTTTCTAAAATTTTAGACATAAACGGAAGATTTGAAATGGGTCTGTAATTTGCCAGTTCATTAGAATCTAGTTGTGGTTTCTTAATAAGAGGCTTAATAACCGCCAGCTTGAATGGTTTTGGGACGTGACCTAAAGATAACGATGAGTTAATAATATTGAGAAGCGGTTCTTCTGCTACAGGTAACAACTCTTTCAGTAGTTTAGTGGGTACAGGATCTAATAAACATGTTGTTGGTTTAGATGTTTTGCTTGACTCCAAAAGAGTTTATTAGGTCAGTAAACGCAAGTCCTAACGCATCATTTGTATTATCAACGTGAATGTTAAAATCACAGACAATTAGCACTTTATCAACATTGACCAATAGACCTGAGAGGAAATCTGCAAATTCTTTTAGGAAATCTGTATATGGCCCTGGCGGTCTATACACAGTAGCCAGAGCAAGAGATAGGAGAGATTTGTTTTGAATATCTAACAGTGTAACATTAAGCAGAAGTATTTTGAATGCGTTAAACCTCCTGTATCCTGTTTTCTGAGAATATCACTATATATTGTTGCCACACCGTCGCCACGACCAGTCTGACGGGGCTCATGTTTATAACAGTAGCTTGGTGGAGTAGACTCATTTAGACCAAAATATTCATTTGGTTTAAGCCAGGTTTCAGTCAGGCAGAGTACATCAAAATTATTTGAACAGACACAGTCTGTATAGATTAGACAATGCAAATACTTCTATCATTTAAGTGGGTAGAACAAAAGTCATCATAGTAGTTATTTGAGAGTTGGCTTACTATTCAGATGGAGCGTAGCATCCTGGAGATGTTGTCCAACAGGAGTTCCGCTCCGACTCTGCTTGGGTGCAGTGCTGTTGAACATATATTTCAGTAATAATAACCCTTCCTGCATAAGAAGAATGACAGTAAACCTGAAGCACAGTGATATCAGCTCTGCTCACACTGCTTCTGCTACATCTGTGTTTGTATTTGAGTGTGTGTGTGTGTGTGTCTGTGTGTGTGTGCGTGTGTGCCTGTGTGTGTGCGTTTGCGCGTGCGCACTTGTGTGAGAGAGAGTATGTGTCTCTGTGTGTGTGTGTGTGTGTGTGTGCATGTCTGTGTGTGTGTGTGCATGAGAGTGTGTGTGTGTTTGTGTGTGTGTGTTTTTCTCTCTGCTGACTGCATCTCTGGATGTCGCCTGTGCTCCGTTGCTCAACATAAATGCCTTTATAAGAATAAGCAGTCATTTTGCCCGCTGTGTGTAATTATACCTCGCTGTCTAAAACCATGTCCGTCAACACCCTTAGTTTAAGAGCAATTAGTAAATTGCAATTAATGAAGAGCAATTAGTGTCAAAATGATACAGTAAACAGGACAATTTTAATGTCAGTACACAAACGTTAGCAGTGTAAAAATACTCTGGTGTTTCTAATGAAAGAACACTGGCTAGTTCTGTTTAAAAAACCACCAAATACAGCACATCTAACCGCAGAGACGTTACTCGCATCATATTTATATTTTGCTGGAGCCGTGTGACCTTGAAGTTGAAAAAGGGTTGAAAAAAAGACAAATACAATTTTTTGTCAAAAAAAAATTGTCAAAACACTACACACAGTTCACACATCTACACACACAATTAGCAGAACATCTCAGATGTTTTGCTAAATGAAACACTTAATTCAAAACTTTACAATAATTCAACAAAATCCAGTTTTGGTACCGTATGATACACACATGGTTCATACAGTTGGATTCTGTTTGAACCACTTACACACTGCTGTGCTCAATCTTAAACACTCGTTACATTTCTACCTTTCTAATGATACAGTCTGGGTTTGATTTTTTATTTAGATTTATTTTTTTTATGATATTGTTAAATAACATGAATTGACCAAACACAATACTCAAGACAAGTGTTGCACACTGATGAAAGTATTTACTTCTCACAACATTGTAAAATCCTTAAGTACATCATTGCAATTAGGCTGAAAATCAGAACATATTCTAATTACAATATAGTACATAAACTTTTGCCGAGACAAAAACACCTTTTCATTTTCTCTTCGTATAGCTGGATATGGCTACTTCATCCACATTACAGGCAATATCCAGGCAAATAATCTTCTTGAATGGTGACTCCATCCTTACACAGACTCTGCATCTATTACAGTAGGTCACAGGCCTCCTCCATAGCTTCAATATGGTCAGAGGTCATACTGTAAACCTTTCACTATCATGCAGAAGGGAAAAAGGAAAGGAAGGGAGAGTGTTGTGGGAGGTACTGGAATAATGGAAACAGATACCTACTCTAGTCTATCCAATACTTAGTCTGTCTAAAAACGTGATGTGGTCGGTGTTGTAAGGAGCTATTATGGCATGAGGACCACATTCTGTGTGATCGCAGCACATAAAGTGATGTTACCACCATGTTGACCCGGGACATTCAAAATAGCTTTGTGGCCAAAGATATTTCTTCTTACAGTATTCCTCTTCCTCTTACTGCAACACTGCCTTTCATTTTTGTTGGATACAAAGATTCACCTGTTGCCTTTTTATAGTGCTTACACCTGATTGTTGAGTTTACAGTCAAGCACCTAAGTGTCTGCACACCTGCTGGCCGTGTTTGATCAGTCGGTTCATATGTGTAGTATTTTGGAAAGCAGTGCCTTGAAATGGCAAAGAAGTGTCATTATGTTAGATTTCTGTGTCTAATGTAGAGAAGTGTGTTTAGTGTTTTGCAATACAATGTGTGTAATGTTTTGCAAAAAGTGTGAGGCTGAGAATGTGCTTATTGTTGTGCATATTTGGGCTGAGGTTGTGTTCCTTGAGTGTAAGGTTTCACTAACTGTGTGTTATTTTTAATTTTAGTGTGTAAGCAATCGTAAAAGAAAACTGTAAAGAAACATTATCCTATCCCACTTTCAACCACTTTTAGTTCCAGCAAATGTCTTAAAATGTGTAAATACTTTTTATGAACATAAAAAGATTCAAAGCCTAATCTGGCCAGGTCTCATGGAAATGATGAGCAGAAATGGGGTTCAGAATGAGAAATGGCAGTGAGTATCAGATCATCTCGTCCTCATGGACATAGATCTGACAGATCTTCTGTGTTTCTCCACTCATCTGCTGGTTTTTGGATGTGGTTACATGTGGTTTATCACTGTCTTCTGGGGCCAGTTGCATAAAATGCTTAGAGTGGTCCCACACTTAGTCATTTTTATTTCTCTGTAATACTGGTCATAACTTTTTATTTTATTTTTTAAGTCAGTTACATAAAAACAGATTAGTCTAAATTGAATATGAAAAACAAGACTGATTAGCTCTTGGCTAACTGCTAGTTGGTCAGACTAGTTTCCTAAGTCTTAACACAGAGGCCCAACATAGTTTATGCAACTAACCCACCTGGGTGTCTCTTTATTGACATCTTTAAGTGATTTTAACTCTGACATTAATTACCTACAGTCTGTGAGCATTTAAGAGCTTTTCACATTTGAACTAGTTAACCCTGGGCCCTTCTGAAAATTCCACACTGCTCATACTTTACCTGGGGTTAACCGTTAACCCGTGTATTCATAATCTATGGTTAGTTGCATAAAGCCAGTATAAACGGTGTGATTTCCATCTGATTTTGAGCTGATTTTGTACGACTCGTTCTTGAGTCGGGCATAATTTCAGCGGTGTAGAGACAGTCGGATGAATCTCTGACGTGTCAGTTCCGGGTTTGGCGCTCTCACATGTTTGTTTCGCTCATATAGATTGAGCAGTGAAGTTTATCATAGAGTGAGCACATCAATCCTGAGCTCTGGCTTGGCATCGCATGCGATTTACTCGTACAGTGAGAGAAATCGTACTGTGTATGCCGGCTTTACATAGCCACGATGTTAAAGCTGTGTTTTAAAAACTAGTCTGACCAACTAGCAGTAAACAAGGGGAAATCAGTCAAATTTCACATTCAGATTAGACCAATCTACCTTTTTGTTACTGAATATAAAAATAGTTATGACCGGTCTCGAAGAGAACTTTTTAAGACTAGACTAAGCATTTTATGCAACCTGTCTCAGATGTTTAACCCTGGGTTAACGTCCTTATTTGCATATTTGTGCTGTCAGAGTCATTGATTGGATGAACGCAGCATGTCAGCTATTTTCATAACACCTATAGTTGTCACGGAATGACACTCGGACAAAGGAATAAAGTTAAAACAGGCGAGTTTATTATCAGCAATGGGTGCGGGTGCAGATGAAAGGTGAGTGTCCTGAGAGATGAAGGGTTTCTTGACTTGAAGCTTGATTCTTGTTTCGCAGGAGATCGTGGGACGGAGATGGAAGTAAGCACACACCTAGGATGAGTATGGAGATGATCCACAATGCGATGGAGACTGAAGAGGACATTGGAGCTAGGAGCAGAAGGTAACTCTGGAGAAGACACAACAGGTAAGTATCTCAATGTATCGGTAGGATATCATGGAGAGAGTCCACTATGTCTGAACGAGATGAGACATCGAGTGAAGGGAGGTGTGTACTTATAAATGCTGGCTGATGAGGGAGTTGATGACTTGCAGGTGCGTGTGGTTAATACTCAGGTGATGGAGTGCGTTGTGATTGGGTGAGTGAGCCTGACCGATCTGTGACAGTACCCCCCCCCTCCATGGCCCGCTCCTGAGGGCCGAGGACCCCGACGTCGTGGTGGTCTACCTCTCCCTCGGAGTCCTGGACGATCTGGATTGGTAGAGTGAAAGTTATCCAGTAGCGTGTGATCAAGAATGTCATTTCTGGGGACCCATGACCGCTCCTCTGGACCATAAACTTCCCAGTCCACAAGATACTCTAAGAGACCACCACGGCGCCGGGAGTCCAGAATCTCATGGACCGTGTAGATGGCGCCTTCCTCCTGGATTACACTGTCGGGCCAGGCTCTGTGGAAACGGAAACAGGAGGGTGGTATGGTTTGAGTAGTGAGACATGGAAGGAAGGATGAATCTTGTAATCTGAGGGGAGTTGGAGTTGATATGTGACGGGGTTGATCTGCTTCGTGATGTTAAAGGGACCAACGTATCTGTGACTAAGCTTCTTGCAGGGTAGGCACATCCTGATGTCCAGGGTGAACAGCCAGACCTTCTGACCCGGCTGGTAAGTGGGAGTTGTAGCCCTATGAAGGTCGGCTGTCGTCTTGGTTCCGCGCATTGCCCATTGCAGCTGATGGTGTGCTGCGTCCCAGACCCTCTCGGAACCAGTAATCGACAGATGGTACCTCAGACGGTTCCCCTGACCAGGGGAACAGGGGAGGCTGGTAACTGAGGACGCACTGGAAGGGAGTGAGTCCAGTGGATGGTTGACGAAGTGAGTTCTGTGCATACTCAGCCCAGCCTAGGAACTGGTTCCAAGAGTCCTGGTGGCCATGGCAGAAGGTTCGCAGGAATCGTCCGACTTCCTGAATCTTCCTTTCCGTCTGCCCGTTTGACTGAGGATGATATCCCGATGAGAGACTTATGGTCACACCTAGGAGCGAGAAGAAGTCCTTCCAGACTCTGGATATAAACTGTGGGCCGCGGTCTGAAAAAATGTCTCTGGAATTCTGTAGTATCTGAAGACGTGAATAAACATAATCTCAGCGGTCTCCATGGCAGTGGGCAGGCCCTTGAGTGGGAGAAGTCTACAGGAGAATCGATCAATGACGACAAGGATACATGTGTTGCCACCCGAGGCTGGCAAATCTGTGATTAAATCAACTCCTAGGTGTGACCAGGGGCGATTGGGGACAGGCAGCGGAAGGAGCTTGCCGGATGGAAGATGGCGCGGACTCTTGGGGACGGCACAGTCGGAACAGCCCTAGACGAACCTTCTCACATCCCTAGCCATATTAGGCCACCAGAAGCGGTCCTTTAGCAGAGAGAGGGTGCCGTTGGCCCCTGGCTGGCCAGTGCCCAGGGATGTGTGAGTGGAGTGGATCAGAGGGGTGCGTTGTGCTCTGGGGACATACTGCAACCCCTGTGGACAGCCTGACAAACTGGCTGTGGAGGCATTGGAGGGAGACGCTGAACTGGAGGTCCATTGGATGGGGTTGATGAAGATTGTCTTGGGAATGATGGTCTCTGGTTCCTCACTGACCTCTTCAGGAGCACGCTTTAACATTCTTAGGCCCTGGGCGGTAGGAGATGGTAAAGTTGAATCGGGTGAAGAATAGCGCCCATCTAGCCTGACGCAGGTTAAGTCGCTTGGCATCTCGCAAGTATTGGAGATTCTTGTGGTCAGTGAGCACGATGAATGGGTGTTGAGCACCCTCCAGCCAATGCCTCCACTCCTCTAGGGCTAACTTGATAGCCAGGAGTTCACTGTTGCCGATGTCATAGTTTCTCTCTGCCGGGCTGAGCTTGCGGGAGAAGGTGCATGGATGGAGTTTGGCTGGAGTCCCCTGCTGCTGAGAAAGCACCGCTCCTACCCCAATGGTGGAGGCATCAACCTCAACTATGAAGGACTTATTGGGGTCTGGATGGGCAAGGAGCGGTGCACTGGTGAAGGCTCTCTTGAGGGTTTCAAAGGCTTCTATGGCGGTTGGTGACCAGGACAGCGATTTGGGCTTGCCTCTCAACAGACTGGTGAGTGGGTTGGTTATGGAGCTGTAGTTGTGGGTGAATCTTCTGTAGAAGTTCGAGAATCCCAGGAATCGTTGAAGTTCCTTGATGGTAGTTGGAACTAGCCAATTCCTGATGGCCTCTACCTTCCCCTCGTCCATCTGGATGCCACTGTGATCGATGATGTATCCAATGAACTGCACTTAGGATTGGTGGAAGGAACATTTCTCGGCCTTGAGGAAAAGATTGAAATCTCTCAGGGCTTGCAGGACCTCCGCAATGTGGTGGCGATGTTTGGCCATGCTCCAGGAGTAGATAAGGATATCAATGTAGACGAGGACAAATCGATGGAGATACTCCCGGAGAACCTCATGCATGAAGTCCTGGAATACGGAGGGGGCGTTTACTAATCCATATGGCATAACGAGATACTCATAGTGGCCAGTAGGGGTGATGAAGGTGGTCTTCCACTCGTCCCCTTCACGTATCCGGATGAGGTTATACGCGATGCGGAGGTCTAACTTGGTGAACACAGCGGCTCCGCGGAGATGAGGGGAAGTGGATACCGGAATTTCACCGTAACCTTGTTGAGTGCCCGGTAGTCTATGCAAGGCCTCAAACCTCTGTCCTTCTTTGCCACGAAGAAGAAACTCGAAGCAGCAGGGGACGTAGAAGGGCGGATATAGCCTTGTTGCAGAGCCTCCTCAATGTACTCCTCCATGGCCTTCTGTTCAGGGAGTGATAATGGGTATATCTTCCCTCCGGGCACTGACTCACCCTGAAGCAGATCAATGGCACAGTCCCATGGCCGGTGCGGGGGTAACTGGGAGGCCCTCTTCTGGGCAGAACACATACTTGAAGGAGGCATAACAGGTGGAAATCTCCACTGACTGTTTGACGACGGGGCTATCAATGGAGGTAGAGTTGACTGGGAGTGTAATTGATCGAGGAGACTTGGGTTGAGGTGTATGTGGAAAACAGTCAGGGAAGCAGTTACTGTCCCACTTCAGGACCTCACCAGTTTTCCAGGAGATGATGGGATCGTGTTGCACAAACCAGGGGCACCCTAAGATCACATCAGCGTTTGAATCCTCCAGAACCAGCAGATGTAGCGTTTCCTCGTGTAACTGTCCTACACGCAAGTGAAGAGGTCCCACGTGATGACACACCTGTCTTCAACTGAGTGGTTTGCCGGTTACCGATTGGACTTGGTAGATGATTTTGGTGGAGGTGGTCGAGAGCCTGAGTTGGCGGCAGAGATTCCCGGAGATGAAATTACCGGCTGACCCGGAGTCGAGGAGGGCTTGTACTGCAAGGGAGACACCGGAAGCAGTAAGGTTCACAATAGCGGTGAGGGGCTGCATATTTAATATATCAGGCTTAATGACACTCACCATGGGTCTTGGTGGATGGACTGGGCATGTAGCGATCCCATGCCCACCGGAACCACAATATAGACATAAACCAAGGGTTAGCCATCTCTGCTGCTCTGAATAGGACAGTCGAGTGGTATCAATTTGCATGGGTTCTTGACCTGGTTCTGGAGGGCTGATGAAGTCTGGCCGGCGAAGGAGTGGGGTGCATGAAGATTGCAGCTGTTCTTCAAAGATTGCATGCGATTGGCACATCGGATGGATAGCTGTATGAACCTTTCCAGACCACAGGAGTCATCGTAGGCTGCAAGTTGGAGCCACAACCTTGGCTCGAGGCCTTGTCGGTTAGTAGTGAGGAGTGAGCGCTCATTCCAGCCGCTGGCCGCTGCAAGGGTTCTAAATTTCAGAGCATAATCATTAACAGGAAGGGAGCCTTGGCGGAGATGATAGAGTTGTTCACTGACATTGGTGTCACTTGCCGGTCTGCCAAACACTTCTCTGAAATGAGCAACAAAATTATCGAAGGAAAGGGTTACAGTACCAGCTTGTGCCCATATGGTTTCGGCCCATTGCAGCGCTCGCCCCTTCAGCAGGGAAATCAGAAATGCAATCTTGGCTTTTTCGGTTGGATACAGCTGCGGTTGCATCTCGAGAACCAGCCAGCATTGAAGCAGGAATCCATTGCACTCCTCCGCCGAGCTGGTGGTGGAGTGAGAACCCGCTTGAGGGCATCCACGATCTCCTGGAAAGGGTCGGGTGCACTCATGATGCTGACTCCTTTGTGGGTCTGATCTTCTGTCACGGAATGACCCCCAGACAAAGGAATAAAGGTAAAAGGTGAGTTTATTATCAGCAATGGGTGCAGGTGCAGATGAAAGGTGAGTGTCCTGAGTGATGAAGGGTTTCTTGACTTGAAGAAGCTTGTATCCTTGATTCTTGTTTCGCAGGAGATCGTGGAACGGAGATGGAAGCAAGCACACACCTCGGATGAGGAGTATGGAGATGATCCACAATGCGATGGAGACTGGAGAGGACGTTGGAACTAGGAGCAGAAGGTAACTCTGGAGAAGACACAACAGGTAAGTACACAAGGTAGGTATCTCAATGTATCGGTAGGATATCATGGAGAAAGTCCACTATGTCTGAACAAGATCGGACATCGAGTGAAGAGAGGTGTGTGCTTATAAATACTGGCTGATGAGGGAGTTGATGACTTGCAGGTGCGTGTGGTTAATACTCAGGTGATGGAGTGCGTTGTGATTGGGTGAGTGAGCCTGTCCAATCTGTGACAATAGTGTTGTGTATTCTCATATTATATATTGCCCTGTTTTATTAATTTCCTGAATGGACTTTTTAGACTATAAAGGGTACTTCAGTTCATGTATTTTTCATCACCACTTGACATTTTTTCCTCTCAAACACTGAAACTACTGTTTATGTAATGCGCTGTGTTTCTGTGATGGCACAAAGCTTGTGAATATGAGGCACAGCTGAGGATGTAACATTAAAGTTAATTTAGAAAGAGTTCATGTTATCATTGGAGTACAGTCTATTATCTCATCAAATCGCTCTGATGAACTTTAGTATAAAAATGGAGAAATTGTAATATTGAGAGAAATGATTAACTGCTTGAACTCTGATGATGTTTCAGCACAGTCAACCATTGAAAGGTTGAAATAATAAACTTAGAAAATATGAAAGTCATACTATGAGCCACCAATGCTTTTAAAGTGTCAAAAAAATGAGAGTGAAAGAAAAGGGAAAAATACAAAAGAAGAACAAAAGCACATGGAGGCTCATCCTGCAATCTAAATATAGTGATAATGCCTGTTATATGGCCTAAAAAATCCATCTTACATTTCTCTGAGTCTTTCATAAGGCCGCAGTCAGTATCGCCATGGCAACTATTTTTCATTCAAGTATTTCCCAGCCGCTCATGTGAGTGCAAGTAAACTAAAACATGTCCATTATACCATTTGTGCTGCGGCAGTTTTAGAATCTACAGATCATTCAAGCCCTGATTTTTATCCTGAATATGAATAATTAGCCTGCAGTCAGTTCCACTTGAATATATCACTAGTTTTCTCTCTTTCTTCATCATTCAGTACCATGATAAATGATTTTTGGGGTGAAGGCATTATGTTTTCTTTTGTTTTGTTGAATCACATGAAATGAATCACATTGTGCTAAAGTGGGAATGTAAGCTTTGAATGGCCAAGGCCCGCCAAAGAGGCCATATGACTGACAGGTAAAGCAACCAATCATGTTTTGTTTTGTGCCGCGTCATGTTTAGGGGCATGGAAATATTTTAAAGATTCTATGCCGCGAACTTAAAATTGTTCACATACTTTTGAAAATTCAGTGTTTAGTTGATCCTGACAAGCGTTTGTCGTCACAGTTGTAAACACGACGGCTTTCTTCTTTTGTGAGGGTGTTTGGCGTCATGGCATTTTTGTTTCCAGGCAGAACGATAAAGAACGCGACACAAGTCTCCCAGAAATCCTGTATAATCTAACCAATCCAATGACGACTTCAAAACTCCTGAAGTGTTTCCAGCTAAGTGTACCGTATGCATCAGACGTTCAGCCAGCGGTCCGAGAGCGAGACTGCTGGCTATGCATTCAATATCTCTATGACTTCTAACCCAACTGGAAATGGTTTGATGACATTATTATTGGTCAGGACTTCAGCTATGAACTGATTTAATTTAGGCTTTTATTCACATGTAAACATTCATCAATGCACACACATAGAGCCCATCAAAAATGGTCAATTTCAGCTCAAATGTGACACTTCATTTTACATTTCAATCACTGATATATGAGCATGATCAGAAACAAACGTCCAAATCTGACCTGAAAATATTGATTATGATTTTTGTGACAATATCTTGTAGGCAAATTATACAGTACAGTATTGTTGAGTTTACTGCATCTAAAAACAAAAGCAGTTCACGGTTTAACAGAGAAGCATCTGTTCATGTTTAAAGTCCAGCTAAATGATAAAGTGTCCCTCCAACATTCAGATGTACTTGTTAAAGTGTAATGTACACATATATCCATGAACAATGATTATTTTAATGGATTTGTGATGTAAGCATCATAACAGGTCAAGTCACCTTTATTCCTACAGCAATTTATACAATTGTCTCAGCTTCACCGAAATGGACAGGAACCAGTGATGCAAACTTTAACAGATATGAGACAAATTCACATTCAGCAGTGAAGCAATGTACTGAAGACAATAGAGTCATTATTCAGATCAGTTCAGTTCAGTGTTATTAATCTGCACTAAACCAACAGTGTGAAGTTCATCATTTTTAAAAGAGTTAAATTCAGCTATAAAGCAGTTCTCAGATCAATTCAGTTGACGTTTCATTCTCATCCAAAGTCAAACTGATGATATTAGTGAATATGAAGTGTCTTTCAGACCCCAAATAAGCAAGGAACGAAAACTTAATCAGTTTCACTGAAACTTAACTGTTCACTGTTTCTATTTAAATGAATACATGTCGTTAACTGCATCATTTGTGTAATCTACATTTCTGCCATATGAGCATTACTCTGACAGTCACCTGATTGCAGATCACTCTTAATTATAAAGTAGAAATATCATTTTCTGTGAAGCTGCTTTGAATTATGTATTGAGAAAAGCACCATACAAATGAATGCAAATTGAACTGAATATGTAACTGCGTACCTGAGGGCACTTTGCCTGGAAAGGCTTGAAAGCAGCTGTTGTAAAGTGTTCAGTAACATGTGAATGTATATGCGCTGTTAACACTAACTGAGCCGTCTGAGGAACCAACAGGATTTTGGATGCTCTATGATTTTCTTGGCTTTGGGAAAGCTGTTTAGCACAATGGTTCTCCACTGGACGTCAACTGAGCAGAAATCCCTAGAAACGAGCAAGAAAATCCTACACAGCAGACTTTAAACCCTGCATTACAACTCTTCTTTTCACAGATTTCAGACGGAAGAATCCAGTGCCACACGTTCTCTGTGCTGCCGTGTTGTTTGAGCATCACAGGACAGTGTTCTTTCTGAAAACAGTTTGAGATGCATAGTGAAACACTATTAAAAAATGCTCCAGATCGCACTGAGCAAAACATTCAGTGACCGCCAGAAGTCGTCACCTTTATTTATATAGCGCTTTTACCAATACAAATTGTTTCAAAGCAACTTCACAATATCAAAATAGGAAAATAGTGTGTCAATAATGTAAAATGACAAGATTAAACACTCAATTTTCAGTTAAAGGCATTTCATTATTGAATTCAGTGATGTCATTGTCCAGCTCAGCTCAGTTCAGTTCAAATAGTATCTGTGCAATCAGGTCGATGATATCGCTGGACATGAAGTGTCCCCAACTAAGCAAGCCAGAGGAAACAAAACTCCATCGGTGACAGAATGGAGAAAAAACCTTGGGAGAAACCAGGCTCAGTCGGGGGGGCAGTTCTCCTCTGGCCAAACAAACCAGCAGTTCAGTTCCAACTGCAGCAAAGTCAGATTGTAAGGGCTCAACTGCTTCCAGTGGTCTTTTCCTGAAAGCTGACGTACTTCTGATCACAGGCCTCCTGATCTCTTCATTGGCTTGCCGTGTCACATCACTGCTCTGCTGATCAAGCTGTGTTCAGCATAAAACTGTCGATAGACGGCTTGACTAGCCAGTTAACACACATGACTTCATTCCCTGTACAAATGAATAAAGGTGGCATGGGATCGAACCACAACTGTAGCTTTTATCTTGGTTCTACAAAGATGGCATGAAAAATGTAATGCTATTTTGTTTCAGTGTTGCCGAGCTCCAGAACATCTGCTCCAATGTAGGTAGCATTTTAAGGCATCATAATTGTAAGCAGTATTCAAAGATACTTTATTTTGTCCAAATTCCAAGGCAGCATCCCATACGTTCTTTGTAGAGAAGTAAATCCCATACTGCATTGCGACAAACTCAGTATAAACATCTTTCCAAGATTGTGGAGAGAAATGTCAAATATATAAATAAATATAGTTCATTTAATACTGAAAAGCACTGATTAAAACTATAGAAAATGGTAGTTTACTCAGTATTTTGTTTGCTGTGTGTTATTGCTTATCTTACAACAAAGAATTGAAATCAGTTGTGAGTGGGGTCTCCTGTTCGCTTTGTGTAACGAGTGCCACTTCATAAGTAAAAATTCAAACTCCAGGCTAATATATATGACAAACATGGCATTGATAGGCTGTGTGTGTGTGTGTGTGCGTGTGTGTGTGTGTGTGTGTGTGTGTGTGTGTGTGTGTGTGTGTGTGTGAGACTAAATGTATCATGTTTATGACATAAAAATCACGTGTTTATGTATTTTGAATGGACTACAGGATGATCACAGAATGGCAGATCAGAGTCAGAGTCAGATCAGTATGTGTGCTCTGTGTAGACGAGCCCAGCATCTCACATCTCATCTAACGGCTCAGCGTTCTTCTGTATAAATATTGCAGTCAGGCAGCATCGAGCTCATGCAGCTGCAGCACGCCGTGCCCCGGGGACACGCTGACCCAAATCAGCAAGACAAACACGCTTCACAGCTGCATAAACGAGTTAGCAGCCGCTAATGATGACACAGTGAGCCGCACTGTCTGCTAACGAGGCAGGAGGGTGTAGAAAGCAGAGTCTGTGTGAACCGCATGAATGAAGGGATGAAGGAAGTGAGAGAGAGGAAGAGAGAAACAGAAGAACAGGTGTGTGAGCAGCAGAGTGCTGGAGAGACTAGAAGATGCCTAGGAACAGATCCAGACCACCTGCATCCTCACACACCGGCCGCGAGTCCAACCATCCTCAGAGCATCACTGACATCAAACAGTCCAGCCAAATGTGTCAAACGTAGGTGTATATTTCTATAGAACGGTCTAAATCCTTTAGACCTGAGAGAAAAGCACAAAGCAATTCAAACCAAATGTTTCAGATGAGTCTCATCAGATCAGAATCTAGCTTTAGCTTTTTGGTTTTAACTCTAGTTTTTAAAAATGTGAAGCTGTTTTTGCTTTGAATCATCTCATCCGATCTTTGTGCTCATCAGATTTCAAATAAAATGAAATAATCAAATGAAATGAAGCATCTTTCATTTTCATTTGCAATGAGATAAAATTACAAATCAAAAAGTATTGTCAAAATCCAGAAATAACCCTGCTGTCTCTTTACAGTATTCTGTTTTATCTAGTGCTCAAACATGTTTACATGAAAACTGCTTACTTTTGTTCACATGGTCTTCAGGTTAATAAGAGTTAAGTGATGGTTCAAATTGATTTTTGGTCATCTAGGTTATTGGAGCAAGCTGTTATACATTTTTTTTCCAGGATGTGTTATTTATGCTTTTTATTTATTGAAGATGTTTCGCTATTTCATCTCCTATTGGCTCGCTCACTAACTGTGTTCACAGACCGTAACATTATTTGACCTGTGATTCTCTGATGCTGTGAATGGTGATTGCGTTGTAAAATGACTCAGTTACAGATGAAAGGACTGTGATGTAGCGTTTGAGCCGTTACACGTCTGTAATAACAAACACAAACACATAATGAAGCAGCAGCGGCGCTCAGACACGGAGACAGAGAATAAACTCACATCAAAGCCATGTCCAAAGATACAGTCTGATCTGAAATCATTTGATTGATTTATTATTTATAAACACAACACAATCAGAAAGCACATGAGTGGAAGTCATTGACGGCAGGGTCGGGTGGATCAGGGTAGTTTTTGGGTCATAAATGGGTGCCTGACAAAACTGTGCAATGATTGATCCACGTTTACTGATTCTGTGAAGATATTTAAAAGTCTAAACTTCAGTATGAGGTGCCTTAAACTACTATGTACATAGTTTCATAAATGAAGCATTAGATACAGTGTGCTAATGTACACGTTCTTGAGAATTCTTGTGAGATGGGCTTTGATCCGGTTGAGTTTGGATACGCGTACGAGTGTGATTGTCTGAGTTCAGAAACTCTGTAGTGATCAGAGCGTAATTCACCAGCATCTCACACACATACCTTTTAACATTAATGAAAAGACAGACACAGGTTTGGACTCATTTAGACTCATTTCCATCCAAACACTGTGACTAGTTGACACTACAGCAGCACATTTGGCCTTTATATGTGAAGGACATTTCTTGCAAGGAATCTCACATTAACATTTAAATATTAAGCAAATAGCAGCTTAAGAAATTAATCAACAGTATTGAGCCAACAGTACTGAGGTTACAGCAAAGGCAAACCTCAATCATCTTATTCCTGCCTCTTTTTTGGCCTCGGTTTCAGATGGTGACGGTGATCAGTTAAAGAAGGTGATTTCTTCATTACTCGACTGGTGAATATAATGATTTTAGCATAATTGTTGACTTCCAGTTTCATTTGTTTTATAATAATCGCTAGCAAATCAGAATTCATTACAGTTAAAGGGAACTGCCTGCCTCACAATCACAACTTTTTAGACAATACAAACACACACACACACACAGCTGATCTGCTGGATGGCTGTTTAGAGTTAAATTTTAATTTGAACTAATGTTGATCATTTTGACAGGATTTTGGTTAATTAAGAGCGCATGCTTGAGTGAGAACGGGTCAATCTGACATCTTAAAGGACTGAAACAGACCCTTTTCAAAAGTTATTTTAAAGAAGACAACAGATATTGTGTCACTACGTTATTCTACAGCACTTTACATCCGCCGCACTGACAGACTCTATTTTAATGAGCCAGAGCAATGTTTTATACACATTTCTCACACAGTGTGGAAAAGAACATGCTCTATTTAATCACTAGAAATGTCAAATTCTTGATTAGTGGCACTAAAACGAATGCATGTCGATTGTATAATGAATGTTTGTTATTGTGTTGTGAGTTCCTCCTTCAGCTCGGTGTTGTTTTCTCTCTCAGCTGGGCGGCTGTGGGATTCTGGGAGTGGGAGTCTGGCTTTCCATCACGCAGGGAAACTTCGCCACGCTCTCCTCGTCTCTGCCCTCGCTCTCCGCCGCCAATCTGCTCATCGCCGTCGGCAGCATCATCATGGTGATTGGCTGCCTGGGCTGTGTGGGCGCGGTCAAAGAGAACCGGACGTTACTCCTGAGTGTAAGTAAACTAAACACACTAGCATGCTTCACAAGGAAGGAGCAAACTAAACATCCTGTTTGAGTCAGTACAGTACATATGAGATAATACATAAACTACACATTGTACGAATCAGAAGCATAAGAAATATGGTTTCATCTTGACTTGATGTGTTTGTTTGACGTTATTCATCTGAACCACAATGAGACTTTCTGCTCATGGTTCAGATAATAAGATGTGGCACTTGAGGGGCAATATTGACGTCGATTATAGTTTGATGGCTGCTGTAATAGAGACACTAGCAGGAATTCATATTAGCATCCGCGGGTAACACAGGAAAGCTTATTAGCATAATTGCACTCCACGAGGAACAGGTGAACATGAACACGTCTGTGAGGATTCAACCCAGCGTTTCTGCTGTGAGCTGACAGGACAGCAAGATTATTTACAAAAGCTAATTGCCATCATCTCTTGGTGTTTATAAGGATTAATAAGAAAAATTGAGAGGTAACAATTTTAACCAGCATACATGACAGCATAGTATTATAAGCTATAGTTTTTAGATCATTCAAACATGACCGTACCGTACAGCATGTCATCATTCACTGTGACACTGGGCCAACAGTACAGGTCAAAGTGGAAACATCATAAAACAACAACAGAAGTCATGACATAATAAAAAGGCCTCTACTAAACCATAACGGTTGGTTCTGGTCCTTGGATCTGATTGGACGAGAGGCACCACTGAGTGCTGATATTCCTTGGATCTGATTGGACGTGTAGAACCTTATTGAACCAAGACCAAACAATTATAGAATCGTGCATACCAAAGAGGAAACTAAGACGATTCCCTCCCTTCAGTCCGAAAGGGACCAAGCCTACTGACGCCTTCCTGTCTAAGAGGATAACTATCGTCTTATCTCCTGAGACCCATAAAAACAGGAGATATTTGAGAAGAACATCTGGATGTCTTTAAAGAACAGAACCTTCAATGTTCGTGACCGGTTTACCATAAATAAAGTCGAACAGTACAAAGCCATGGCATCTGGAAAGGATCCAGCACAGACCACCCTGATAACTCCTGATCCTGTAATGCAGTAATTCAATGATGTTTTTACGACACACTTCCAAGCTAAGAAAATCTCCAGGTCTCCCCAAACGTGATAGTCTCATGTTTCAGACAACTCTCCTCTCTCCTCCTCACATTCCAGAGGAACACGCCTTTTCTGCTTATTAACAGACAAAGAGACTCAAACCTTTACTTAAGCATTTCAAAAGGGACAAATTATAATTGTTGCTGCTATTAAAGCAATATACTCAGAAGTAATATGTACAATATATTTACAATATACATTCAGGTTGTATTTCATGAAATTAAGCTTGTTGTGTTATTGGAACCTATGTAATCTTGTAATCTTTTGATGTCTAATTTTTCCCGATCACTATTGTTTAGTTTCACATGCTCAAGATTCAAGATTTTTTATTCGTCACATACACAATTATACAGAGTATAACCAGCAGTGAAATGTAAGTCAGGTCCGCTCCAAGGACAGTGCAATTGTATAGACAAATATTAAGAAAAAGAAAAGTAAAAAAAGACAAGGACTAGTTTCCAACGGGACATAAGGGACTGTAACATCCTTTGTTTGTCAGAAACGTGGCTTTCGTCCTCGGTCCCGGACACTGCTGTAATGCCGAGTGATAACTTCTCTGTTTTACGGATGGACAGAACAGCAGAGGTCGGTAAATCCAGGGGTGGAGGAGTGTGTTTCATGATTAAAAAGAAATGGTGTGATCCCAGGAATATCTCCATTCTGTCACGTTCCTGCTTCCTCATCTGGAACATCTTTCCATTATAGAGAGAGTAGAGCAGGGGACTAAGGACACAGCCCTGTGGGGCTCCTACATTCAGGGTGATGGAGTTTGAGGTGAACTGGCCAACTTTCACCACTTGAGGTCTACCGGTGAGGAAGTCTTGAATCCAATTCATTGCAACGTGTGTGTTTGTGTGTTACGTATTCTGTTTGTGTTATTTAGCTTAGTAGTGTGTAGAGTAGTAAATAAACTTTGAAATTATTAAGAAATCTTTGTCTGGTGCTGTGTAATTCCCAAGTCTTAAACTATTTGCCAAAGATCGCGTTACCTATGCTCAAAATTTACCTATGCTCATGAATTTTGATAGAGTACTATTTGGTTTGTTTTATTGTTGGCCACAAATAAAATAAAACTGAATTGTTAAAAGATAACTTACTGATTTTAATGCTTGCTGGACAAGTCGTTAATGAGGTATCATTAACAAGGTATAAATTGGACGTTTTGATTAATATCGATTAATCATGTAAATATCAATATTGAATCTTAATTCCCCGAAATGTAAATTAAAATAAGGGCTAATCCTTTACAGACGAGAGGCACCACTGAGTACTGATATTCCCTGAAGCCGTAGTCATGATTTCCCAACTCACAAACTTCTCAGGAGAACTTGAACGCACCAAAGGAATGTGGGAAAAGACATTAGCATTGCCAGTCCTATCAAATACATCTGATTTAACATCCAGGTCATTCCTCAGTTTGGAAAGGCAATGTAAAGCGAATTGAATTCGATATAGTTCTGACATAGAAAGAACAGTACAGTATCCGATACTGAACACAGCCAATCACCCTTTGATTTTATGGTTTGGAATTTGTTTGTTGATTTTCATTTTTGGATTCCCTGCGTCTGAAAGAAACTCTACCTACATATCCCACAATCTTTAACATTATTTAACATTAGTCCTTGAGCAAACTGCAGGCTCAGGTCAGGTCTGCTTTATTCCTTCGGAGCCCGAGGGCTCAAACACCGCTGTCCCTATTTATTATTTATAATGAGCAGCCATACGCGAATGATACATAACTGCTGACTGCTTTTTTTTCTAAAGTTATCTGTTTATTCCTATAGTGAAAGTGAAAATAAATTATGGATTTGAATATTTTTAGAAAGAAAAAAAAGCATAAAAGTTGCTGTATGTCTTTAAGATTACTTAAAAAGGAAGAATCGCACATCTAAATGTTTTGCTGGGTATTATGTATGTAAATGTTTTTAAATACATCCTTAAATTAAATACCAAATTCAATACGCTGAGATTATAATGTTTAGCCCTAATTGCTGATGTTGATTTAGTCACGTTCTCCATTGTTCTGCTCTGTTTCCGGTTCACTGCTGGAACGAAGCGAATGTCAGAGCAGTCTATGAATATATAATGCTGTTCACCTCCGAGACTATCATAACCTGAAGATGATTTATGATAAAATATTCTCATGTCCACATGGGGATGATGCTGTTGATGTCAGACGGCCTGTGGTCTCCTGTGTGTTAAGTGCTGTGATTACAGCAGCGTTATGATAACGGCCATCACACAAAACACATCTTTATTCCCCGACTGATGAAACCAGGAGAAGTTAAAGACAGCGTACCACAAAATACATTTTGGGCTTTTCCACTGAATATTTTTTCTTTCCAGCTTTACTTTCCATTAGCTGATAATAGTGACCCTTGGATGTTTTTCTAGACATTTACATAAATGTCTAAGTGGAAACCGCTTCAAAAACACGGATCGGCAGAAGCCGTGCTCCAAAACACAGACCGTATCTGTTTATGACAAACACTCTTCTGTGAACACCCAGATGATTCTGAAGACACTGATTAGCATGCTCAGGTGTGTTTGATTAGGGTTAGAGCTAAACTCTGCAGGAAAGTGGATCTTGTGGGCCAGATTTGAGGATCCCTGCAGTACAGTATGATATAGTAATACATAACGCATACAGTATGATATATCTTGTGTGCAAACCAAGAACTTTAGACGTCAGAGATGACCATCCTGTGGTCTTCTGACAACAACAGCCAGTCGCTTCGCCTGATCTGAATGGGCCAAAGAACGGTCGGTGGTCAACTAATAGAAATGGAATTATTTAGAAAACCAAGGGGTCTCTGAAACAGAAAAAGTTCTGCATGTTCCAGATTACAAGTCCCTGTTCAAGTTCAACTTACAAGGAGCTTCTCTGTGCTCCAGGGCCCGTATTCATGAAGAATCTTAGTGTTGCTCCTAGTAACAAAATTCTAAGAAAATTCTTAGAAATGTGGGTGTTTCCACTTAAAATTAAAGAAAAGATCCTAGTAAAGAAAAAAGTAATTCAGAAAGCATCTTAACCCTTAGAGGTCTTAAGGTCCAAAATTGTTAGGAGTACGGACGAGGACTTTTAAGGGTCTTAAGAGTTTCTTTAGCAGCGGAGAAAATGGACGAAACATGAAGAGGGAGAAATGTGTTGCACAAAATGCATGACAGTGAGTTAATAAGATGCTACACATTAGATCGTGCAGGGATCATGTTTGTGACCGATCTTATTAAAGACATGCTAACTCCGACACCGCGCAGAAATGCCATAGCACCAGAAATGGACGTAATCACTACATTAACATATTTGCCAACTGGAAAAATGCAACTATGCAGCAGCGATGATTTGGGTCTGTTACAGCACTTATTAGGCTATGTCTCTGTTCATTTCCTATAAAACACGGTAAGTGTGACAGCAAGGTAAATAAAAAAATAAAGAATATATATACATATATAATATGTGTGTGTGTGTGTGTGTGTGTGTGTGTGTGTGTGTGTGTGTGTGAAAGAGAGAAAGAGCGAGAGGAAAAATTCCGCCTGTAATTTCAAAGTGAAGGCTTATAATAAACCCTACTCTTAAAAGCGCTCTTTTATTTCCTTCTTTGACAACCAACCAATCACAGTCTTCAAAAGACTGTGTCATTCCTAGCATTCCAGTTTTTGTCTTTTCCTCGCTCAGAGTTGCTCTCAGATTGGTCCTGAATCACTCTTAAGCTAAGACTCCTAGTTAGAAATTTTTAAGCTAAAATAGGAGCTCTCTGAGAGGATTCTTAGAATCTTTATGAATACAGGCCCAGGAGTTTAGCATTTCTCAGCACTACATCTTCGGGGCTGTTGAACCAGAATCTGTCTCTTTCTCCAGTGTCAGGTGTCACTGCCGCTGGATTCATCATTCAATCATATGAAACACAAATATCACTGTCCAAACCTCCTCCAGAGACCGTGGCATTAGTGTCAGCTCACACTGAAATCTTACATTACAGATGGTTTTGGATCAAGGTGATTGTCCAGGGGAAGTCGTGGCCTAATGGTTAGAGAGTCGGACTCGTAATCCAAAGGTTGTGGGTTCGAGTCTCGGGCCGGCAGGGATTGTAGGTGGGGGGAGTGAATGTCCAGCGCTCTCTCCACCCTCAATACCACGACTGAGGTGCCCTTGAGCAAGACACCGAACCCCCAACTGCTCCCCGGGCGCCACAGCATACATGCCCACTGCTCCGGGTGTGTGTTCACTGCTGTGTGTGTGTGTTCACTGCTGTGTGTTTGTGTGCACTTTGGATGGGTAAATGAGCACAAATTCTGAGTATGGGTCACCATACTTGGTTGTATGGCACGTCACTTTTACTTTTCAGATTCTACAATGATTTCTGGGTGAATGGGTGAATGAATATGATCTTCTCAGTTCACAGCATGATAGAGTTTGAGTGCTGTAGTGAGTTTCTGAGGCACAAGATCAATGACATGAGAAATGAAGGTTAGCTTGACAAGCAATTAATCATTTAAACAGCCCCACAGTCGGTGCAGTGCTGGTGAATCACATGTACGGCGTCCCAAATCACTGCTCCCTGTATAGCCATGATGTTCATACAGTCTGTTAGTGCATAGTGATTCAAAATATGAAGATATTTCCTATAAAGCACAGTCCTATTCAAAGTGGTCAATTTTTATACACAGACATATGAAATAAAGACTACAAGAATAAAGGAGCAAAAATTAAGCTTAGCAGTTTTCTTTACCCTGTATTATTTCCAATAAAGCGTCTTTGAGGACACAAATGTTCATTAGGTGTGCGATATGTATCATCTATGATAATGTCATTTATTGTTTTAATGATGCGCAAGCTGACATTATGGGGAGATTACTCACTTTACAAAAAACAAAAACACCCCTTGAGAGCTTTATCAGCACACTTCATCAGTACAATTGCATATGTGGCATTGATTTTATACAACAGTTCAATAAAAAAATTAAGTGGGTTACAATTTAGACAAAATTTTCCAATGAAATTTTGCAAATGAAAATATTTCCCATAACAGAACAGTTTTGTGGCATTTTGTTTCTGAATGATTCTGTATTTTTGAATGGTTTTGAAACAGTTAAGTGAATAACTCAACGAATCGTTCATAACTCATTAAGGCTGTTACTTGCTGCTACCTACTGCCAGTTTTAGTTACATTTTTATGTATAATCCCATTCTTAAATATTTTTAATATAAAAACTTAATTTTACACTTAATTTTTGCCACATTAAGCAGTCTTTGTAAATGCACTAAAAACACTTCTGTCCACTTCTGGAGTGCAAAGATGGATTTTGTTGTACTGATTTCACTGATTGATAACAGCCCCACAGTGTTTTATAATGCTACTTGAATTTATTGATCAGATGAAAGAATTTGAAAGAATCATGAAACACTGCATCAGGTTAGAAAATGCACTTCTAAAACTAAAATGTCCTTTGAAATCCCAGCTGTGAGCAACAGGCCGGAACAGCTGAGATACCAGCACAAATACACAATCAGCAAAATACTGTCTGATTACCGTCATGACAATATGCTGGAAAATATTGATGTATCATTTCTGATATATCATGTAACAATCTCTGTTTGTGTTTCTACAGTTCTTCATCCTGTTGCTCCTGATATTACTGTTGGAGATTCTGTTCATGATTCTGTTCTTCGCATATCAAGATGAGGTACGTGCAGAATGGAGCGGTCTTATTCATTATTTTATATTATTTCATGGATTGTGTTTGGTCATTGGCAGCATTCAGCACTCACATATTTAATTATAATGTCAGAAAAGTTCTTTAAGCTCACATAATCAAGTAATTCACACCCAAATCAATATTTTATGAGCATGTATTTATTTGTCCTGTAGCCATCTAGTAAGTGGAGTAATGTATGGTCAGACAGTCATTATCACAAAACACGTATAACCCCAAATCCCTATAATTCCCAGAGCTCAGATCCTCTATAATGGCTGATCAGGTTTGACATCTAATATCTTTGGTGTCTGTGTTCCTCATGACCAAACATCACTGACAACAAATTTCGAGAGCTCCATCATAATCATAAGGGTTTGAGATGAAGATGTAGATCCATGTACTTCTTCGTGTAAAACTTCAATCTTACCTTTCTTGGCAGGTTCACATAGGGATAGTTTTAAGTTGAGTTATTTATTGGGTTAGTATCATCTAACGCTTCAGAAAAGTATTAATTCAAAATAATCAAGAAGTCTTGAATGTATCTCTCTCTCTCTCTCTGTGAGTCTCTCACACCCAAAATGCCGTTGTTTTCTTGGCCGTTCTCCTCAAAGCACATATGGCAGCATAGTGTGATGGGCATTTTCAGAGACACTTCCAGTGATAGCAGCATGTTTCCGCCGTGGACCAGCGTACAGTAATCTCAATACTGTCTGGCATCAGCACTCACAAAACACACCATCAGTTCACATTCCATCAGTCTTTAGGCCAGGTTTACTGACAGATTGCGCCAGCACAAACCATCTTTTGGTGTTAAAATAGTACTGTCAGGATTTACTAAAGACACGCAGTGAAGAATTAGCACTGAATAGGCGTGACCTTACTGAATATGCATTTGTAGGAGTTTCCCTTTCAGACGCAAAATTTATGGGAGGAGAGTATTAAAATGAATCACGCAATTTACTAACATTTGCACTCATCAGATTACTAGTATTTGCACCATTATGCATGTCTTAAAGCAGGCGGTAATTTGCGCTGCTCTCAGTAGATTGCACTGGTTTTTATGGAAATGATCTGCTGCGTCTGTGATATTTAATGTCAATAAATCACACGCAGAATTTTCCCATCGCCGCTTTTATAGAATTGCGCTCTAATGCTAATTTGCCCTGTTTAGTAAATCTGGCCCTTTATTTCCTCAAGATTAGACAAAAAAGTTGTATCATGAAGATAATTAAATTTATTAAAACATGCTGTTAATAAAAAACTAAATATTAATTAACATAGTTTTTCATTACAACGATGCAAATGTATTCAAACTAAGTTGCATGCTAGTCAGTAAGTGGAGAAAGTTTTGTGAGTTAGGTGAGAGGTTTTTACAGCGAAACAGTTTTCACATCTTTAAATAAAAAATATAAAATGTTTTAGTATTTGGTTTAATTTTGCACGTTCTCAATTATTTGTTATGCCAAATATAAATCTGTGAGCAAGATGGCTCTGCGAATGTCAGCCACAGCGCTGAGCTCCGCCGTTCTTCTGCTGTTTTTGTTTGTTTATTCTGGTTTTTGTCATTCTT